>NC_045999.1:3272838-3493957 GCF_010909765.2 Amblyraja radiata | reverse complement strand
CATAGATGCTGCTGCACCTGCTGAGTTACTCCAGCACTCTGTGAAACGTCGCCTATCCATGTTCTCCACTGATGCTGCCTGACCCGCTGGGTTACTCCAGCACTCTGTGAAACGTCACCTATCCATGTTCTCCACAGATGCTGCCTCTACCCGATCTATTCCTCTCATGATTTTGTTCACCTCCGTAAGATCACCCCTTCATCCCACTCCGCCATTCAATCATGGCTGATCTATCTCTCCCTCCCAACCTCATTCTCCTGCCTTCACCCCATAACCAGAGAGTTAGATAGAGCTCTAGGGGTTAGTGGGATCAAGGGATACGGGGAGAAGGCAGGCACGGGTTACTGATTGGGGACGATCAGCCATGATCGCAATGAATGGCGGTGCCGGCTTGAAGGGCCGAATGGCCTCCTCCTGCACCCATTTTCTATGTCTATGTGTCTAACCTCTGACACCCGCACTAATCAAAGAGGAGAGAGAGGCAAGGAATAGGGAAGAGAGGCGAGGAGTCCCCCCCCCCCCCCAGTTTTTGTTACGTTCTGTTGTGGAACAACTGTGTGGTTGGTGAGTCAAAGGCCAAGATTCAAGTGAGTTTATTGTCATGTGTCCCTGATAGGACAATGAAATTCTTGCTTTGCTTCAGCACAGCGGAACATAGTAGGCATCGACTACAGAACAGATCAGCCTGTCCATATACCATTATATAAATATATACACACATGAGTTGTTTGCACTGCAGGATCTCGTCTCCTTCCTGAACGGTGGCTTGAGCGTTGCTCCGAGCCCACATTCCTTCACTTGCAACATTACACCTTATTTTGCTCTCCGACACACAAAAGCTCAATTAGTTCCCAAGGACAACAGGGATGGGCAGGGTAAAACGCCAGGGCCTGACTGACGAAACCCACACCTCAAAGAGCAAACTTCGCAACTGCCTCACGTGCCGTGAGGCAGTTGCGATGTTTGTTCTTTGAGGTGTAGGAAGGTTTATAATTATGCCCCTGTCCCACTTAGGAAACCTGAACGGAAACCTCTGGAGACTTTGCGGCCCCACCCAAGGTTTCCGTGCAGTTCCCGGAGGTTTTTGTCCGTCTCCCTACCTGCTTCCACCACCTGCAACCTCCGGCAACCACCTGCAACCTCCGGCAACCACCTGCAACCTCCGGCAACCACCTGCAACCTCCGGGAACCGCACGGAAACCTTGGGTGGGGCGCAAAGTCTCCAGAGGTTTCCGTTCAGGTTTCCTAAGTGGGACAGGGGCATAATTAGGATGAGAATCAAGGAACTGGAGATGCAGGTTTAAACAGAAGATAGACACGAATTGCTGGAGTAACTCAGTGGGACAGGCAGCGTCCCCTCTCCCCCTGACTCTAGTCTGAAGAAGGGCTTCGACCGGAAACGTCACCCATTCCTTCTCTCCAGAGATGCTGCCTGTCCCGCTGAGTTACTCCAGCACTCTGCGAAACGTCACCTATCCATGTTCTCCACAGATGCTGCCTGACCCGCTGAGTTACTCCAGCACTCTGTGAAACGTCACCTATCCATGTTCTCCACAGATGCTGCCTGACCCGCTGAGTTACCCCAGCATTTTGTGTCTATCTTTGGTGTAAACCAGCATCTGCAGTTCCTCCCCTACACAGAAGACTTCACACTTCTGAAAACAGACTTCTGAGGAAGGTTCCTGACCCGATATATATCGCCTATCCGCGTTTTCCACAGAGATGGTGCCTGACCCGCTGAGTTACTCCAGCACTCTGTATTGACCAAGCAACTCAGAAACTCGAAACATAGCCGATCACAAACTCGGACCATTAGGCAGCATCTGTGGAGGAGATAGAGAGGAGATAGATATTTCATGTTGAGACCATTCTTCACTCTTCAGACGCTGACTGACCTGCTAAGTGCCAAGATTTTTTTTCGTTTTTAGAGATACAGCGCGGAAACAGGCCCTTCTGCCCACCACGTCCGTGCCGGCCAGCGATCCCTATACACTGGCACCATCCTACACACACTAGGGAACGACCTCGGGGTATCTAAATCTAAATGTTATTAGTTATTTAAGTTATGACATCGGATGGAAGCTGCAAACACAAATCTCGTTGCACTTATGTGCAATGACAATAAAATATATTATTATTATTATTATTTACAATTTACAGTATTTACCGAAGCCAATTAACTTGCAAACCTGCACGTCTTTGGAGTGTGGGAGGAAACTGAGGTTCTCAGAGAAAACCCACGCAGGTCACGGGGAGAACGTACAAACTCCGTACAGACAGCACCCGTAGTCGGGATCGAACCCGGGTCTCCAGCGCTGTGAGGCAGCAACTCTACCGCTGAGCCATCGTGCCGCGCAGTTTTTGTTTCAATAATTTGCTCGTGATCATCGTTAGCTTATTCATTTTTACATCTCCTGATTTATTTAATTATCTGGATTTAAATCCACATCTAGCAGGTTGGGGAACATGAGGGAAAGGGGAGGGCAGGGAGAGGGACACTGGTAGCCCCTGTCCCACTTAGGAAACCAGAACGGAAACCTCTGGGGACTTTGAGCCCCACCCAAGGTTTCCGTGTGGTTCCCGGAGGTTGCAGGTGGTTGCCGGAGGTTGCAGGTAGTGGAAGCAGGTAGGGAGACTGACAAAAACCTCCGGGAACCGCACGGAAACCTTGGGTGGGGCGCAAAGTCTCCAGAGGTTTCCGTTCAGGTTTCCTAAGTGGGACAGGGGCATTACAGGACACAAATCCACAGACATATTTCACAGGAGAGTGAAGTGAAGGGGGCTCAAGTCTACCACCTGGTGTCCTATTCCTGTTACTACTGCACCTGGGAAGGGAACCGAATGATAGACACAGAATGCTGGAGTAACTCAGCGGGACAGGCAGCAACTCCGGAGTTAAGACTTCAGACCCTGAAGATGGGTATCGACCCGAAACGTCACCCTCTCCCTTTCTCCCGAGAAGCTGCCTGACCCGCTGAGTTAATCCAGCACTTTGCAACGAAAAAAAACAGCATCTGCAGTTCATAGAAACATAAAAAATAGGTGCAGGAGTAGGCCATTCGGCCCTTCGAGCCTGCACCGCCATTCAATATGATCATGGCTGATCATTCCTTGTATAGGAAAAATGCTTGTGTTTAAGAAGGAACTGCAGATGCTGGAAAATGGAAGGTGGACAAAAGTGCTGGAGAAACTCAGCGGGTGCAGCAGCATCTATGGAGCGAAGGAAATAGGCAACGTTTCGGGCCGAAACCCTTCTTCAGACTGATCAGGAAAGATGCTGTTAGGCTGGGAAGAATGCAGAGAAGATTTACCAAGATGCTACCAGGACTTGATGGCCTCGGCTATAGGGAGAGGACTTTATTCCATGGAGCGCAGGAGGATGAGGGGTGATCTTACAGGGATGGATAAAGTCATGAGGGGAATAGATCGGGTAGATGCACAGAGGCTTTGCCCAGAGTAGGGGAATCAAGAACCAGAAAACCAGGTTTAAGGTGAGAGGGGAAAGATTTAATAGGAATCTGCGGGGCAACCTTTTCACACACAGAGGGTGGTGTGTGCATGGAACAAGCTGCCAGAGGAAGGACTATAACAATATTTAAAAGACACTTGACAATAGACAATAGGTGCAGGAGTAGGCCATTCGGCCCTTCGAGCCAGCACCGCCATTCAATGTGATCATGGCTGATCATCCACAATCAGTACCCCGTTCCTGCCTTCTCCCCATATTCCCTGACTCCGCTATTTTTAAGAGCCCCATCTAGCTCTCTCTTGAAAGCATCCAGAGAACCTGCCTCCACCGCCCTCTGAGGCAGAGAATTCCACAGACTCACCACTCTCTGTGACAAAAAGTGTTTCCTCGTCTCCGTTCTAAATGGCCTACTCCTTATTCTTAAACTGTGTGTGGCCCCTGGTTCTGGACTCCCCCAACATCGGGAACATGTTTCCTGCCTCTAGCGTGTCCAAGCCCTTAACAATCTTATATGTTTGGATGGATGGGAAAGGTTTATTAGGATATGGGCCCTTTGGCCCACAATGTTTGTGCCAAACAAGCGTTGAGTTGCCGCCTTATAGCGAATACAGCGCCAGAGACCCGAGTTCGATCCTGACTGCCTGTACGGAGTTTGCACGTTCCTACCGTGACCTGCGTGGGTTTTCTCCGAGATCTCTGGTTTCCTCCCACGCTCCAAAGACGTACAGGGTTGTAGGTTAATTGGCTTGGTGTAAATGTAAAAATTGTCCTAGTGGGTGTAGGATAGTGTTAGTGTGCGGGGATCGCTGGTCGGCGCGGAACCGGTGGGCCGAAGGGCCTGTTTCCGCGCTGTATCTCTAAACTAAACACAAGGAATGTCCTTTAATTCGGAGGCTCCCAAATAGCTCCCACTTTCTATACCGCTGCTTTTTTAGTTTATTTAGTTTAGTTTACGGATATTGCGTGGAAACCCGCTGAATCCGCGCCAACCAGCGATCCCCGCACACTAACACAATCCTACACACACTAGGGACAATTTACTATTTTTACCAACACCAATTAACCTACAAACCTGCAGGTCTTTGGAGTGTGGGAGGAAACCGGAGCACCCGGAAAAAAACCCACGCAGGTGACGGGGAGAACGTACAAACTCCGTACAGACAGCGCCCGTAGTCGGGAATGAACCCGGGTCTCCGGCACTGCATTTGCTGTAATGCCCCTGTCCCACTTAGGAAACCTGAACGGAAACCTCTGGAGACTTTGCGCCCCACCCAAGGTTTCCGTGCGGTTCCCAGAGGTTTTTGTCAGTCTCCCTACCTGCTGCCACTACCTGCAACCTCCGGCAACCACCTGTAACCTCCGGGAACCGCACGGAAACCTCGGGTGGGGCGCAAAGTCTCCAGAGGTTTCCGTTCAGGTTTCCTAAGTGGGACAGGGGCATAAGTCAGTAACTCTACTGTTATAGTCCCTGCCTCAATTGTATGCAGAACGTATGGAGAACGTACAAACTCCGTACAGACAGCATCCTTAGTCAGGATCGAACCCGGGTCACTGGCGCTGTGAGGCAGCAACTCTACCGCTGTGCCACTGTGCTGCTCTTTCTCCTTTGAGTGAGATGAATAGGCTGGTTTATCTGTGGCTCTGCAGTTGTCAAATCCCTTTACATTGGAAAATGCTAAGAACATTGGCTTCGAACTGATTCTTCCCAAAAGGCCAATTTCGTTGGACTGTGCACTATCTCAATGAAGCCAAACGCCAGTTAAATGTGAAGCAACTGAACAACACAAAACACAGAGGTGAATTTGAGCTGTTTTTTTAATGAAGGCATTAATAGCTGGTACTTTCACATTTAAAACAACGACAGATTCTGAGCTACAGGGAGAGGTTGAGTCGGCTGGGACTCTATTCCTTGGAGCGCAGGAGGATGAGAGGTGATCTTTTAGAGGTGTACAAAATCATGAGAGGAATAGATCGGGTAGACGCACAGAGTCTCTTACCCAGAGTAGGGGAATCGAGGACCAGAGGACATAGGTTTAAGGTGAAGGGAAAAAGATTTAATAGGAATCTGAGGGGTAACCTTTTCACACAAAGGGTGGTGGGTGTATGGAACAAGCTGCCAGAGGAGGTAGTTGAGGCTGGGACTCTCCCAACATTTAAGAAGCAATTAGACAGGTACATGGATAGGACAGGTTTTGGAGGGATGTGGGCCAAACGCGGGCAGGTGGGACTAGTGTAGGTGGGGCATGTTGGTTGGTGTGGGCAAGTTGGTCAGAGGTAGACGCGAACTGCTGGAGTAACTCGGTGCGATCGGGAGATACTCAGTATCTATGGAGAGAAGGAATGGGCGACATTTCGGGGATGAGACCATTCTACAGACGATCGATGGTCGGCATGGACTCGGCGGGCCGAAGGGACTTTTTCCACCCTGTATTTTTCAATCAATCAATCTCGGGTTGAACAAGGGAAAGGGGTTCTCTTCCACCCTTGAAAAGACCTTGAAAAGTGACTTTAACAGCAGCAACTGCATGGAAGGTACACAAAATTGCTGGGGAAACTCAGCGGGTGCAGCAGCATCTATGGAGCGAAGGAAATAGGCGACGTTTTGGGCCGAAACCCTTCTTCAGATTGAAGAATTTTGTGTACCTTCGATATTCCAGTATCTGCAGTTCCTTTTTGAGCAACTGCATGGATCTTTGTTCTTAGCACTGATAAATATGTGATCCATCCTTGGGCAACTTCTACAGACACTCCTGCTGATGCACACTGCCACCACCAGGTGGAACTCTAGAGGCCATCCCATATCCCAAACCTGCAGCTAGTTTGAAACCAAGTTAAGAAACTTTAGACTTTAGAGATATAGTGCAGAAACAGGCCCTTCGGCCCAACGACTCCATGCCAACCAGCGATCACCCTGTACATAACACTATCCTACACGCTTGGGAGGAAACCAGAGGACCAGGAGAAAACCCACGCGGTCACAGGGAGAACGTTGGTATAAGACCTTGTATTGGTCCCTTCATCTTCCACGAGGGGTTCTGATATTGTCCCCTCCCAAACTCCCTCAATTTTTTATCCATGATTCATAGCGGGAAGAGTTGCTGCCTGACAGCACCAGAGACCCGGGTTCGATCCTGACTACCGGCGCTGTCTGTGTGGAGTTTGTACGTTCTCCCCGTGACAGCGTGGATTTTCTCCAGGTGCTCCGGTTTCCTCCCACACTCCAAAGACGTGCAGTATAGGTCTGTAGGCTAATTGGCTTGGTAAAAATTGCAAATTGTGTCGGATAGCGTTAGTGTGCGGGGATCGCTGGTCGGTACGGACTCGGTGGGCCGAAGGGCCTGTTTCCGTGCTGTATCTCTAAACTAAACTGAACTAAAGAATAGTCAAGTCAATATGTTCAAATGACTGGAATGCATTTAGTAATGTGTAAGAAGGAACTGCAGATGCTGGTTTTAACCGAAGATAGACACAAAAAGCTGGAGTAACTCGGCGGGTCAGGCAGCATCTCTGGAGAGAAGGAATGGGTAACCTTTTGGGTCGAGACCCTTCTTCAGACTTCACTTGCACCTTTTCTCCAGAGATGCTGCCTGACCCGCTGAGTTACTCCAGCATTTTGTGTGTATCTAGTTCACCAGCGTGGACTGTTACTATGGGCAAGATGTTAGTTGCTATACCATGATAGCCCTGAAGGGGGAGAACTTTGCCTCATGGGTTTAATAATGTAACTGTTTAAAAGGTCTCAATGAAAAGATCTCATGGAAAATAGAAAATATGATATGACCATACGACATAGGAGCAGAATAAGCCCATTGAGTCTACTCTGCCATTCAATCATGGCTGATCTATCTCTCCCTCCTAACCCCATTCCCCTGCCTTCTCCCCATAACCCCTGACACCCGTACTAATCAAGAATCTATCTATATCTCTGCCTTAAATATATCCACTGACTTGGCCTCCATAGCCTTCTGTGGCAATGAATTCCACAGATTCACCACCCTCTGACTAAAGATATTCCTCCTCAGCTCCATTCTAAAGGTGTAGGAAGAAACTGCAGATGCTGGTTTAAACCAAAGATAAGACACAAAATGCTGGAGTAACTCAGCGGGACAGGCAGCATCCCTGGGTGACGTTTCGGGTCGAGACCCTTCTTCAGACTGGAGTCGGGGGCGAGGGAAACGAGAGGTATCATTATTTATTTATTCTTTATTCCTTTATTCTGAGGCCGCGCCCTCTGGTCCTAGACTCTCCGTTTACTGGGAACATCCTCTCCACATCCACTCGATCCAGGTCTTTCACTGTTTGGCAAGTTTCAATGAGGTCCCCACTCGTCCTTCTGAACTCCAGTGAGTACAGGCCCAGTGGCAACAAGCGCTCGTCAACCCTGAACCCAATCATCAGCCTTACATGCAATAAAACACATTGTACAAAAGAAGAGATTCAAAGACGCCCTAGAAGCCAGCATTAGAAATGTGCAATCGACATCGGCAATTGGGAATCCAATGCCAAGGACAAAAAACTCTGCAAAACCATCATCCAAGAGTTAGAAGAAAAGAGAAGAAAACAGAAAGAGAGGCTGCAATAAGCAACAACCAAAGCCCGATCTGCCGTATGGAATGACCTGTCCTGAATGCCGAAGAACTTTCAAAGCCAGGATTGGACTCGTAAGTTTAGACAGCTCCGACGGTCTAAAGAGGAGGCCTACAGGAGCGGGGATGCAGACCTCTACAGGCAAGCCAAGTGCAAGCTGAGAAGAGGAATCTGAGCTGCCAAGGAAAGGTACTCTGAGAAGTTGAGGAGCAAGTTCTCAGCTAGCGACTTCTTCGGTTTGGAAGGGCTTGCAAGAAATCACCAGCTACAAGAGGAAAGCCCCCCTCTCTTTGGACAATCGTCAGCTGACCAACGACCTGAACGGGTTTTACTGCAGGTTCGATAAACAGAAACGTAACCCTGGTACCCCCTCCCCCAACCAACACCCCAGACATAAAAACAGTTTTTATCCACGAGTAGTTGCTCTACTCAACAGCCAAAAATCTGTAGCCTCCCTTTGATCTGGTATTTTGTTGGTTCACCTGCTTGATCAATGGTGTTTTATCATTAATGTTTTATTATTATTAATGTTTAGTGTTTTCTGAGTCATTCGTAACTGTCACTGTATGTCATGTTGTTACTTGTGGGCGGAGCACCAAGGCAAATTCCTTGTATGTGAATACTTGGCCAATAAACTTAAGGGCCTGTCCCAAGAGCATGCGACTGCATGCGGCAAGCGCGACCTAACGTGGTCGCTTGTGTCGTACGGCCTCGCGGGGCCCGTCCCACTTCGATCGCCGGAGCCGTATGGAGTTGTGCGGAGCTGGTCCCGACATCGGGGCTACGAAAAACTGACCGTGTTTAAAAATTCCGCGCAGTAACGGCCTACCGGCCCGCAGCCACCTCGACAGGCGTGCGCAGCGCCTCGACGCCATACGTCACGTGCGAACTTCCCGCGGACTTCGCTCGAACTTCACGTCACTCACTCGACCTCCGCGCGGCCCCCGCTTCCGGTTTGGTCGCGCTCGCCGCGTGCAGTCGCATGCTCGTGGGACAGGCCCTTAACTTACTTACTGAGAGACCATAAAAACAACATCACCCTCGACTTCGAGGGATCGCCACAACGACAACTGGTTCAGCGGGGAATGTTGCCCGCGTTGGGGCGGCTATAAATTTTAATTTTCTCTTCTCGTTATCTAACGACGGGCGACTATTGATTGGAACCAAATCCGTCTGCACAGAACTGTACTCCACTTACAGTTTTAAATTAACTGCGACTATCCATGCGTGTTGCTAACATGAAGTGGGTGAAGCCTTTCTAATCTAAATGCTAAACAACTTGGAGAACCTGGACACAATTCCTGTCGATGGTCAGATCCGACATCTATCCAAACTGGAAATGAGGAAGGATGATATTTCTATGGTGGAGAAAAATGCTGGAGAAACTCAGCGGGTGAGGCAGCATCTATGGAGCGAAGGAATAGGTGACGTTTCGGGTCAAGACCCTTCCGGGTCTCGACCCGAAACGTCACCTATTCCTTCACTCCATAGATGCTTCCTGGTCTCGACCCGAAACGTCACCCATTCCTTCTCTCCAGAGATGCTGCCTGTCCCGCTGAGTTACTCCAGCATTTTGTGCCTATCTTCGGTGTAAACCAGCATCTGCAGTTCCTTCCCACAGAGGTCCTATCAGCTGGGGTGTGGAGCAACTCAAGGTGAAATATCCTTGTGACATCGACTCTGAATTCGATCGTCATCCCCTGCGAGTTTCAACCTTTATTTGCTTCGGAATCGTTCATCTCGCCCTGATCTTCCTTCAGTCCTAAACCTTCTCAGCAAGATGCTAAGCGTTGCCCATAAATTTCTAGTAATGATGTACTTAAACTGAAATGGGACCTCTCCCATTTGTAATACCTCGAATAGCTTCACGTGGTCAATCATTTATAACATGTCGTGACTGGTTACGATGTCCATAATTGCCCTTTGCATTGCAGCTCTTTAATAAGAATGCGAACCAGGTTTTCGTTTCCCCCTGAAGGTAAAGTGTCGAGCAGAAGCTGTTGGATTATCGAACATTTCCAGCACCATTTCCAGAGTTATCATTGTTCTGCAGCAGCTTGCGAAAGCCAATTCAGAGAAGTGAAACGGAAAAATCACAGGGTTAAGTTTAGTTTGGAGATCCAACATGGAAACAGGCCCTTCGGCCCACCAAGTCCGCGCTGACCAGCGATCCCCGCACACTAACACTGCCCTACTCCACCAGGGACAGACCACAGGTGAACAAAGGAGGAGGACTGGCTGAATTTAAGACCTTAAACCTATGTCCTCTGGTCCTCGATTCCCCTACTCTGGGCAAGAGACTCTGTGCCTCTACCCGATCTATTCCTCTCATGATTTTGTTCACCTCCGTAAGATCACCCCTTCATCCTACTCCGCCATTCAATCATGGCTGATCTATCTCTCCCTCCCAACCTCATTCTCCTGCCTTCTCCCCATAACCAGAGAGTTAGATAGAGCTCTATGGGCTAGTGGAATCAAGGGATATGGGGAGAAGGCAGGCACGGGTTATTGATTGAGGACGATCAGCCATGATCACAATGAATGGCGGTGCCGGCTCGAAGGGCCGAATGGCCTCCTCCTGCACCTATTTTCTATGTTTCTAACTTTGTTGCCTTCAACCACAGTGAAGAATGCTGTGGTGGATGTTTGTGTTAAATTTTATTGTGTATTGTGTGTTCTCTTGTTCAGTGTATCGCTGCTGGCAAATTCATTTCACTGCACCTTCGGTTGCCATGTGACAAATAAAATTGACTTTAACTTTGACTCTGACTTACATTCACACCAAGCCGATTGACCTACAAACCTGTACGTTTTTGGAGTGTGGGAAGGAACCGAAGATCTCGGAGAAAACCCCACGCAAGTCATGGACAACCTCCGTACAGATAGCACCCATAGTCGGGATCGAACCGGGGTCTCTGGCGCTGTGAGGCAGTAGATCTACCGCTGCGCCACTGTGATTGACTGGGTGTTGGAATGGGAAGTGTGCTGTTTTATGTTAGAACGGAGAACAACGGGAGGCAGTAGAATAGAGACATAGTCACACAGCACGGAAACAGGCCTTTCGGCCCATCCCCTCCATGCTGACCAAGATGATTCATCTAAGCCAGTCCCACTTGCCCGTGTTTACCTCATGTCCCTCTAAACCATGTAACCTGTCCAAGTGTTTTTGTTAATAATGCTTGCCTCAACCACCGTATCATCCCGTATACTCAACGCTCTCTGAATGAAAGAAGATGCCTCTCGGATTAAATCTTACCTTAAACCTATGTGACCGGGGTAAAAGACTATTTATTCCCCTCATGATATGTATGATATACATGGGGCGGCACGGTGGTGCAGCGGTAGAGTTGCTGCCTCACAGCGCCAGAGACCCGGGTTCGATCCTGACTAAGGGTGCTCTCAGTACGGACTTTGAACCTTCTCCACGTGACCTGCGTGGGTTTTCTCTGGGTGCTCTGGTTTCCTTCCACACTCTGGCGTGGGGGACTGCCATGAGGGGGGGAGGAACAGAGGGGGATTTAATGCGGGGGTACTTTGTAACATTGTAAGCACCCTTTATGTGGCCACTATTTGCATACCTCGCGTCACCACACGATACACGTGAGACGCCGGGACGCCAGCGTGCGATGCCAATGCGTCAGCGTGTGTACGCGATACGTCACGCAGGTGGCGTGCGAGGATTTCGTAATCCACGAAATCCTGGAGCGCCGCGAGACACCGCGCACAACTCCACACTCCTCCACGCCTCTCCGTGCGCCCGTCCCGCGCTACCCACACACTACCCATGCATCACAACACCACATTTTTGGAGGTCGCGTAAATGGCGCGCAAATGACGGCCAAGTGGGACAGGGCCTTTAGTATTCAATTCCATCAACACATCCAAAGACATGCAGGTTTGCAGGTTAATTGGATTCGGTAACGATTGCACATTGTTCCTAGTGTGTGTAGGATAGTGTTAGTGTACTAGTGGGTGTAATTTATAGACCTCCAAATAGTTGTGACGCTGTTAGTCAGAACATAAATCTGCAAATAGTTGACGCATGTAAAAGGGAACTGCTGTAATCATGGGGGACTTCAATTTTCATATTAATTGGGCAAACCAAACTGGGCAGGGTAGACTAGAGGAAGAGTTTATAGAATGTATTAGAGACGGGTTCCTAGAACAGTATGTCACAGAACCGACAAGGGGGGAGGCAATCTTGGATCTGGTCCTGTGTAATGAAGTAGGATTAATTAAAAATGTCATAGTTAGGGACTCGTTGGGAACAAGTGACCACAATATGGTCGAATTCCATATTCAAATAGAAGGGGAGCAGGTTGAAACTCAGGCTAGGGTACTTAGTCTAAATAAGGGGGATTATGAAGGTATGAGGACTGAGCTGATCAAAGTTGACTGGGATAGCAGACTCAAGAATAAGACGGTACATGAGCAGTGGTGTACGTTTAAGGATCTACTGTATAACCTTCAAGAAAAATTTATTCCTATGAAGAAAAAAAGGGGTAAGGGTAAGAACAGTCAGCCATGGCTCAGTAAAACTATAAAGGATAGTATTCGGCTGAAGGCAAGGGCATATAAGGTAGCCAGAGATAGTGGGAGGGTAGAGGATTGGGAAGCATTTAAAGGTCAGCAAAAAATAACTAAGAGATTAATTAAGACGGGGAAAATAGACTATGAAAGGAATTTAGCGAACAACATAAAAACTAATAGTAAGAGTTTTTATAGCTATATAAAAAGAAAAAGGGTGGCTAAGGTGAACGTTGGTCCATTGGAGGGTGAGACTGGAGAGTTGTTGGTGGGGAACATGGAAATGGCAAAGGCATTAAATGAGTATTTTGTATCAGTCTTCACCATAGAAGACACAAAAAATATTCCAACGCTGGATAAACAGGGGGCGGTAGGAATGGAGGAGCTAAATACTATTAAGATCACCAAGGAGGTGGTATTAGGGAAATTAATGCGACTGAAGGAGGATAAATCCCCTGGGCCTGATGGATTACATCCAAGGGTCTTGAGGGAGATAGCGGTGGGGATTGTGGATGCATTGGTGATAATTTTCCAAAACTCCCTGGAGACAGGAACGGTCCCAGTGGATTGGAAAATGGCCAATGTAACACCTATATTTAAAAAAGGAAGTAAACAGAAGGCGGGTAACTATAGACCGGTTAGTCTAACATCGGTGGTGGGTAAAATGTTAGAGACAATTATTAAAGAAACACTAACGGGGCACTTGGATAAACATGACTTCATCGGACAGAACCAGCATGGTTTTGTGAAGGGGAAGTCCTGTTTAACGAATCTGCTCGAATTCTTTGAGGAAGTAACAACCCGGGTGGATAAAGGGGAACCGGTGGATGTGGTATACTTGGACTTCCAAAAGGCTTTTGACAAGGTGCCACATAAGAGACTATTGCTAAAAATAAAAAATTATGGGATTGGGGGTAATATATTAGCATGGGTAGAGGATTGGCTAACAAATAGGAAGCAGAGAGTGGGGATAAATGGTTCATACTCGGGATGGCAACCGGTAACTAGCGGGGTTCCGCAAGGGTCGGTGCTGGGACCCCAGTTGTTCACAATTTATATAAATGATTTGGAGGAGGGAACCAAGTGTAATATATCAAAATTTGCGGACGATACAAAAATGGGAGGAAAAGTAGGGGATGAGGAGGATAGGAAGAGTCTGCAAAAGGATATAGATAAGTTAGGTGAGTGGGCAACAACTTGGCAGATGAAATTTAATACTAATAAATGTGAAGTCATTCACTTTGGGAAAAAAAATGATAGGGCAAGTTATTTTCTAAATGAGGAGGAGCTGCGTTGTAATGCAACGCAAAGGGATCTAGGGGTAGTAGTACATGAATCACTAAAAGTTAGTATGCAGGTGCAGCAAGCAATCAGGAAGGCCAATGGAGTTTTGGCCTTTATTGCTAGGGGATTGAGTATAAAAACACGGAGGTCTTGCTGCAGCTGTACACAGTATTAGTGAGACCACATTTGGAATACTGTGTACAGTTCTGGGGTCCATACTTAAGAAAGGATGTACTAGCCCTGGAGGCAGTGCAGCGAAGGTTTACAAGATTAATTCCTGCAATGAGGGGATTGACATATGAGGAAAGGTTAAATAGGCTGGAACTCTACTCTTTGGAGTTTAGAAGAATGAGAGGCGATCTCATTGAAACGTATAAGATCGTGAGGGGCCTTGATCGGGTGGATGCACCGAGGATGTTCCCAATGATCGGGGAAACTAGAACTAGGGGACATAGTTGCAGAATAAGGGGGGGCTCTTTTAAAACTGAGATGAGGAAGAACTTCTTCACCCAGAGGGTGGTTAATTTATGGAATTCACTGCCCCAGGGAGCAGTGGAAGCAGAAACATTAAATATATTTAAATCTAAAATAGATGGTTTTTTAGCTGCCAAGGGGATAAGGGGCTACGGGGAGAGGGCAGGGATATGGACCTAGGTATGGTTAGTATAGTAAGACCTGAGTGATCTCCTGGACAAGTGTCGATCGCCTGGATTGGGGTCGGAGAGGAATTTCCCGGATTTTTTTCCCGAATTGGACCTGGGTTTTTATCCGGTTTTTTGCCTCCCCCAGGAGATCACGCGGTTCTTGGGGTGGAGAGGGGAGATAGAGGTATAAAGGGGAGGGTAGTGTCTTGTGTTCTGTGTCTTGTGTCTACTGTTTGTGGGTAAGGGTGTCTGTTTAGTGTTCAGCCATGAGCGAATGGCGGTGCGGGCTCGACGGACCTGGTGGTCTACTCTCGCACCTACTTTCTATGATTCTATGATTCTATGATACGGGGTGATCGCTGGTCAGTGCATGCTCGGCGGGCCGAAGGGCCTGTTTCCCTGCTCCGTCTCCAAACTAAAACTGAACTAAACGAAACTCTTTGACCGGCTGCGCTGATGCTCTTTGCACTATGCGATGCCCATTCTGACCAGTTACTGACTTAGAATTGCAATGTTGCCAGAACCATAACCCCTCTCTATGGCAACTTGCCATTCAGATGCACAGTTTGAGATGACTCGGCAGAACAAATCTCTCTTAAAAGCCCTGGCGGAGCGGGCGGGCGAGCGATCGATGCTGTGTACAGCAGGTTCCGGCATTGATTAGTGAAGTGCTTTTCTCATTGAAGGTTAATCAGTTCTGAAGCTGTGGGATTCCAGCAGAAAGTGCAAGCTCACTTCTCCCCGAGCTCCTGCTTCGTGCGACTCCCGCTGGCAGAGGTCAGTGGCAGGAGGAAACGACGAGGGTCTTGGGGAGAGGGTGGGGCAGATATGTAACTCTGAGCCATACTGTCAAATTCATCTCAGGTGCCGTAGGAGCAAAATTAGGAAAAAAAATTCACCCAGAGAGTTGTGAGTCTGTGGAATTCTCTGCCTCACAAAGCAGTTGAGGCCAATTTTCTGGATGCTTTCAAGAGAGAGTTAGATAGGGCTCTTAAAGATAGCGGAGTCAAGAAATATGGGGAGAAGGCAGGAACGGGGTACGGATTGTGGATGATCAGCCACGATCATGGTGAAGGGCGGTGCTGGCTCGAAGGGCCAAATGGCCTACTCCTGCACCTATTGTCGATTGGACACAAAATTGCTGGGGAAACTCAGCGGGTGCAGCAGCATCTATGGAGCGAAGGAAATAGGCGACGTTTCGGGCCGAAACCCTTCTCTCCCTTGTGAAATCAGTTGCCGTCCTCAGATTTCCTCTAGTATTCAACTTACGCTGAGGTGGCTAACTCAAGTGCTATTTTAATGGGTGAGGAAATCTCAATGTGTTTGTGGAGGTTTGCTGTCCACAAGGTGGGCTGCTGCTGGAGTGTATTCATTGCAATCTTTGAGTAGACAATCAGACCCTTTGGAGACATTCCTGCAAATTGACACTGTCAGCACTGAATCAATATTCCTCCGTGAATCTCTGAATGCTTTCTAACCCCCGATTCATATTCATATCATGTTTCATCCTCACAAATGATGCTGTGTTGACATCCGAGATCGGGCGGCTCGGTGGCGCAGCGGTAGAGTTGCTGCCTTCCAGTGCCAGGGATCCGGGTTCGATCCAGACTACTGGTGCTGTCTGTATGGAGTTTGTACGTTCTCCCCGTGACCCCGTGTTTTATGCTGGACTCTATCGTGCGTTGTGTTCTTTATTTTATTTGTATGGCTGTATGTTGACCCCACATTTCACCGTACCGACTGGTACATGTGACAAATAAATGTATCTTGTATCTTGTACACCCCCCCCCCCCCCCCCCCCCCGAGATCTTTGGTTTCCTCCCGCACTCCACAAAGACGTGCAGGTCTGTAGGTTGATTGGCTTGGTATAAATGTGGATTGTCCCCACTGTGTGTTGGATAGCGTTAGTGTGCGGGGATCGCTGGTCGGTGCGGGCTCGATGGGCCGAAGGGACTGTTTCCCGCACTGTATGTCTAAGCTCAAAGAAAACAAAACGAGATGTCCCAAACTAATTTCAAGTGGATGAGAAGAAGGAGTTCTTAAGGGGTTGGACAGGCTAGATGCAGGAAGATTGCTCCCGATGTTGGGGAAGTCCAGGACAAGGGGTCACAGCTTAAGGATAAAGGGGAAATCCTTTAAAACCGAGATGAGAAGAACTTTTTTCACACAGAGAGTGGTGAATCTCTGGAACTCTCTGCCACAGAGGGTAGTCGAGGCCAGTTCATTGGCTATATTTAAGAGGGTTAGATGTGGCCCTTGTGGCTAAGGGGATCAGAGGGTATGGAGAGAAGGCAGGTACGGGATACTGAGTTGGATGATCACCCATGATCATATTGAATGGCGGTGCAGGCTCGAAGGGCCGAATGGCCTACTCCTGCACCTATTTTCTATGTTTCTATGTTTCTATGAAAATGCGATTGCTTCAAATGTCACACCGGGGTCTCTTGGTGGTAACGTGCTTGTTGTAAGTGTGAATCGACACGGAAACTTACAAATGCCATGGCATTTTAACCAAATGGAATTAAAATTCAATAAAGCAGTGTCCATGTGGTGTTAGAGGTGGTCGAGGATCTCCAGAGCATCTGCCCAACTCTTTACGTTGAGTAGCGGAGAGGAGATGACGTGGATAGGTCATTCACGATGTTTTTGTATCATTTTACTGTAGAGTTAGTCTTTTACCTCCTCTATCTTTCAGTGGGTAAAACTCCCATTACATTGATGCCATCAGAAAGAAAGCCCATCAGCGGTAGAGGTGGTGTCTTACCGCGCTTGCAGCGCCAGAGGCCCGCCGAGTCCACGTCGACCAGCGATCCCCGCACATTAACACTATCTTACACACGAGGGCCAATTTTTACATTTACCAAGCCAATTTACCTACACGTAGAAACATAGACAACAGGTGCAGGAGTAGGCCATTCGGCCCTTCGAGCCTGCACCGCCATTCAATATGATCATGGCTGATCATCCAACTCAGTATCCCATCCCTGCCTTCTCTCCATACCCCCTGATCCCTCTAGCCACAAGGGCCACATCTAACTCCCTCTTAAATATAGCCAATGAACTGGCCTCGACTACCCTCTGTGGCAGAGAGTTCCAGAGATTCACCACTCTCTGTGTGAAAAATGTTCTTCTCATCTCGGTTTTAAAGGATTTCCCCCTTATCCTTAAGCTGGGACCCCTTGTCCTGGACTTCCCCAACATCGGGAGCAATCTTCCTGCATCTAGCCTGTCCAACCCCTTAAGAATTTTGTACGTTTCTATAAGGTCCCCCCTCAATCTTCTAAATTCCAGTGAGTACAAGCCGAGCACTGTCTTTGGAGTGTGGGAGGAAACCGAAGGTCTCGGAGAAAACCCACGCAGGTCAAGGGGAGAAGGTACAAACTCCGTACAGACAAACACCCATAGTCGGGAACGATCCCGGGTCCCTGGCGCTGCGAGCGCTGTAAGGCAGCAATTCTACCGTTGCGCCACCGTGACTGATTCCACTCCTATCACTTGTGACCTGATGCATTAGATGTCATAATGGATGCAAACAGGGCTAATTTTGCATTAGGAGTATGCTTGCTTGTCTTTGCACTCAATTACTTGAAAGCAACTCACAACTTGCGAGTCCTCGGGGATGGCACTGAAGCCAGCGATAAGATTCTAAATCAAGCCTAATCTTTCTCCAGCACTGTGTATAAATATTTTGTTTTGACAGTTTCCTCAATTTGCACATCCGACTCCTAATAGCGAAATAATTTAACGCCTTAGTTGCGGTAGAACCTGTGAAAAATGGAACAGAAGGTTCACAAAAGCATGTGCCAGGATATAATTGAACAGCATTTACTAACACCGAACAGGCAGAGTGAGCAGATTAATGATTTCAATTCCCCTAACTCAGTCTGACATTCAATGGGAGATATACAAGGAACTGCTGTGTTGGTTTATGCAAATATTGTGGGCTTGTATACTCTGGAGTTTAGAAGGATGAGAGGGCATCTTATTGAAACATATAAGATTATTAAGTCTGAAGAAGGGTTTCGGCCCGAAACGTTGCCTATTTCCTTCACTCCATAGATGCTGCTGCACCCCCTGAGTTTCACCAGCATTTTTGTGTACCTAAGATTATTAAGGATTTGGACACGCTAGAGGCAGGAAACATGTTCCCGATGTTGGGGGAGTCCAGAACCGGGGGCCGCAGTTTAAGAATAAGGGGTCGGCCATTTAGAACGGAGACGAGGAAACACTTTTTCTCACAGAGAGTGGTGAGTCTGTGGAATTCTCTGCCTCAGAGGGCGGTGGAGGCCGGTTCTCTGGATACTTTCAAGAGAGAGCGAGATAGGGTTGTTAAAGATAGCGGAGTCAGGGGATATGGGGAGAAGGCAGGAATGGGATACTGATTGGGGATGATCAGCTATGCTCACAGTGAATGGCTATGCTGGTTCGAAGGGCCGACTCCTGCACCTATGGTGTATTGTCTAGAGTCTATAATCATTGTGATAGTCCCTGCCTCAACTATCTTCTCCGGCAGCTTGTTCCATACACCCACCACCCTTTGTGTGAAAAGGTTATCCCTTAGATCCTCATTAAATCTTTTTTCCTTCACCTTAAGCCTATGTCCTCTGGTCCTCGATTCCCCTGCTGTAGGGAAGAGACTCTGTGCATCTAGCCGATCTATTCCTCTCATGATCTCGTACACCTCGATAAACTGCTGCCTCAAAGCGCCAGAGACTCGGGTTCGATCCTGACCACGGGAGTGATCTGTGCGGAGTTGAATATTTAGAGGCCGTATGTTCTCATAACAATGACAAAGATGATCGAATAAAAATGTTCAAATGTCGCTTTTATATAAAGAGCAAATAGGCCTAATTAATTTGTGCATTTAGATACATAGATACATAGAAAATAGGTGCAGGAGTAGGCCATTCGGCCCTTCGAGCCTGCACCGCCATTCAATATGATCATGGCTGATCATCCAACTCAGTATCCTGTACCTGCCTTCTCTCCATACCCCCTGATCCCTTTAGCCACAAGGGCCACATCTAACTCCCTCTTAAATATAGCCAATGAACTGGCATCAACTACCCTCTGTGGCAGAGAGTTCCAGAGATTCACCACTCTCTGTGTGAAAAAGTTTCTTCTCAACTCGGTCCTAAAGGATTTCCCCCTTATCCTTAAGCTGTGACCCCTTGTCCTGGACTTCCCCAACATCGGGAGCAATCTTCCTGCATCTAGCCTGTCCAACCCCATAAGAATTTTGTACGTTTCTATAAGATCCCCTCTCAATCTCCTAAATTCTAGCGAGTATAAGCCGAGTCTATCCAGTCTTTCTTCATATGAAAGTCCTGACATCCCACGAATCAGTCTGGTGAACCTTCTCTGCACTCCCTCTATGGCTATAATGTCCTTCCTCACATTTATATTTAACAGCTTCACAGTTGGAAGATTTTTATGCTTCTTGTATTAGAATGTGGGAGAGTGAAGCGTTTGTAGTATGTTCATTATATTAATTTGCAGGCAGCATCGTGGCGCAGCGGTAGAGTTGCCGCCTCACGGTGCCAGAGACCCGGGATCGATCCTGGCTACGGGTGCTGTCTGTACGGAGTTTGTACATTTTCCATGTTTTCTCCGGGTGCTCCGGTTTCCTCCCACCCTCCAAAGACATTTAGGTTATTGGCTTTCGGAAATTGTCCCTAATATGTAGGATAGTGCTAGTGTACGGGGATCGCAGAGTGGGCCGAGGGGCCTGTTTCCGCGCTGTATCTCTAAACTATAACAGGAGGTAGATACAAAAAGCTGGAGTAACTGGAGGAGATGCAAGGGTTACTTGAAGTTAGAGAAATCAATATTCTTACCGCTTGGTTACAACTATAGCAGGAAAGGTTATTGGCCTCGAAGCAGTTAAACATAAGATTGAAGGCAAAATTAGCAGCGAGAACTTCAGTGTCATAAGCAAATGTTATTCTCATTAGCAATATAACAGTCGACACGCTAGTGAACATGTGCCGCGATATCCATTGTCTCAGAATGAATCCTAATTAAATTTTCACTTCCATCACCCACGCTAGGCGACAACGTCAGACTTGAAAAGACAGTTTGGGGAGAAAAAAAATGATTATGCTCTTGATTGGACCACTAAATGGGCTAATCTGCAGCCGAGATCACAACTCCCCAAGTGCCTGGCATCTGCTGTGCACAGATTTCAGCCCTAAGGCAGAGAGAGATATCTCCACAGTGCATCTCTCGATATGACAGCTCAAATCGCCCCATTTACTGAGAGGAAGGAGTTGAACGAAGGAAATGCCTCTCTTTTTTCCTATTTATAATTCATTGCAAATCTCAGTGAAACGTACAGAATAGCAAAAGGCTGGACAGAGTGGATGTGGAGAGGATGTTTCCACTGGTGGGAGAATCCAGGATCAGAGGCCATAACAGCCTCAGAATTAAAGGATGTTCTGTTAGGAAGGAGATGAGGAGGGATGTCTTTAGTCAGAGGGTGGTGAATCTGGAATTCTTTGCCATAGAAGGCAGTGGAGGTCAAGTCAGTGGATAGATTTAAAGCAGAGATTCTTGATCAGTACAGATGTCAGGGGTTATGGGGAGAAGGCAGGAGAATGGGGTTAGGAGGGAGAGATAGATCAGCCATGATTGAATGACGGAGTAGACTTGATGGGCCAGATTCTGCACTTATCACTTATGATTTAATCTTATGGTTTCATCAACCCAACTATGCATAAAGGCTTCTATCTGTAAGTGCTCAAAGCATAGGGGAGCTGAAGACACTAATTGGCCAAGGCTTTTGCAATAAGAAGCTAATTAAACAATCTAAATTCTGTTTGAATTAGTGTTTAGGGTTTCAGCATGGAAACAGGCCTTCAGCCCACTGTATCTATGCCAACCATCGATCACCCGCTCGCACTTGTTAACAAACCAGTTAACTAGAATGTGCCAACATGCAAAGATAGACACTAGCTCAGCGGGACAGGCAGCATCTCTGGAGAGAAGGAATGGGTGACGTTTCGGGTTGAGACCCTTCCTCAGACTGAGAGTCAGGGGGGAGGGAAACTAGAGATATGGAAAGGTGAGGTGTCCAACATGCCCCATCTACACTGGTCCCATCTGTTTTCATGCTGTATCTCTAAACTAATCTAAACTAAACTAATCTAAACATAGAAAATAGGTGCAGGAGTAGGCCATTCGGCCCTTCGAGCCTGCACCGCCATTCAATATGATCATGGCTGATCATCCAACTCAGTATCCCGTACCTGCCTTCTCTCCATACCCCCTGATCCCTTTAGCCACATCTAACTCCCTCTTAAATATAGCCAATGAACTGTGGCCTCAACTACCTTCTGTGGCAGAGAGTTCCACAGATAGACACAAGATGCTGGAGCAACTCAGCGGGACAGGCAGCGTCTCTGGAGGGAAGGAATGGGCGACATTTTGGGTCGAGACCCTCTCTAAAGATGCTGCCTCTCCTGCTGAGTTACTCCAGCATTTTGTGTCTATTTTCAGGTCCGGATGGTGTCCGATTCAATAAAGTGTTTCATAAATCACCATCACTCGAGTTTGGATGATTAACAAAAATTACTCTCTGCGCTGTATATTTCCATCACTGCTCTTGAAATAAATGAAAATGTCTTCATTTGTTAAACTCGTTGATGCGAGGTCTGACTTGGAAATGAATCAGCGCTCTGAAGAGCATCCAGTTCATTGTATGAACTGTGGAAGCTCGACACAAAATAGTGGAGCAACGGTGAAGAATGAGGGTCGGTCACGTTGGCGCAGCGGTAGAGTCGCTGCCTTACAGCGCTTGCTGCGCCAGAGATCCGGGTTCGATCCCCACTGTGGGTGCTGTCTGTACGGAGTTTGTACGTTCTCCCCGTGACCTGCAGATGCCGGTTCAAACCAAAGATAGACCCAAAATGCTGGAGTAACTCAGCGGGACAGGCAGCATCTCTGGAGAGAAGGGATGGGTGACGTTTCGGATCGAGACCCTTCTTCAGGCTGAGAGGCAGGGGAGAGGGAGACCAGAGATATGCAAGGGTAAGGTGTGAAAATGACAGATCAAAGCAGACGCTGATCGAGGAATCGTAGAGGGATTCATTGTTGGCTGAGGGGGAAGGTGACAACGAGGCGTACAATCAGGAGGACAGTGCAACTAGTCGTGGAGCTAGCCGACAAACCTGTCCGTCTTTGGAGTGTGGGAGGAAACAGGGAGGTCCTGGAGAAAACCCACGCAGTCACGGGGAGAACTTCTGTACAGGCAAGCACCCGTAGTCGGGATCGAACTCGGGTCTCTGGCAACTCTACCGCTGCGCCACCGTATTTGAGGTTGCCTTGATTGTATCCATGTGTGGTTGGTCTGCTGCGATGTCTCAGACTTGAATGTTTTTGAAATCCATCATCAATATTGTCTGGGAGGGGGCCAAACGGTGGCAGGTTTTATTGCTTCTGTGAGTGCGCGGGGTCCCGGAGGTGTTGAGCAAGGGGATATTAAGTCTTGGTGTGTGCGGCAAATTGATTGTACAAGAGTGTTTATCGAGCTGGCGAGCGACTGGAGGTCAACTGCACCAGTTGCAAGGTTCTGAATGGACTGGGAGCGATGCCAATGAAAAACCACACACCAAGGACAATCCAGCCCATCACTCCAGATACACACACACAGTGCTGGAGTAACTCAGCGGGTCAGGCAGCATCTGTGGAGAACATGGATAGGAGACGTTTCACAAAGTGCTGGAGTAACTCAGCGGGTCAGGCAGCATCTGTGGAGAACATGGATAGGAGACGTTTCACAGAGTGCTGGAGTTACTCAGCGGGTCAGGCAGCATCTGTGGAGAGAAGGAATGTGTGACGTTTCGGGTCGAGACCCTTCTTCAGACTCACATCGCTCCATACAGTTCAGTTTAGTTTATTGTCACGTGTACCGAGGTACAGTGACAAGCTTTCGTTGCATGCTAAACCAGTCAGCGGAAAGACAATACATGATTACAATCGAGCCGTCCACAGTGTACAGATACATGATAAGGGAATAATGTTTAGTGCAAGGTAAAGCCAGCAAAGTCCGATCAAGGATAGTCCGAGGGTCACCAAAGAGGTGGATAGTAGTTCAGCACTTCTCTCTGGTTGTGGTAGGATGGTTCAGTTGCCTGATAACAGCTGGGAAGAAACTGTCCCTGAATCTGATGGTGTCCGGCTAACAACTACTGAAAGAGTCTTACGATACGACTCGATAAAACTTTATTGATTCCAGTAAGAAAATTGATCTGCCAACAGTCATAAAAACATAAGATACATGAAAAATGAAATTCTATTGATGAGTGGGAAGGATTGGGGATGTGCAAAGATTGGGGAGGGGGGTGGGGATGGGAGAGGGGGGTAGTCAGTCTCAGTCTACCCCACGACAGAAGGGGGAGGAGTTGTACAGTTTGATAGCCACAGGGAAGAAAGATCTCCTGTGGCGTTCTGTGCTGCATCTTGGTGGAACCAGTCTGTTGCTGAAGGTGCTCCTCAGGTTGACCAGTGTGTCACAGAGGGGGTGAGCTGTATTGTCCAGGATGCTCCACAGTTTGAGGAGCATCCTTACATTTTCTTACTGGGGATGATATACATTTATACCAAGTTAATTAACCTACAAAACTGTACGTCTTTTTGGAGTGTGGGAGGAAACCGTAGCTCCTGGAGAAAACCCACACAGGTCACGGGGAGAACGTACAAACTCCGTACAGTCAGCACAGAGAGAGTTTCACACAGAGAGTTGTGAGTCTGTGGGATTCTCTGCCTCAGAGGGCGGTGGGGGCCGGTTCTCTGGATACTTTCAAGAGAGAGCTAGATAGGGCACAGAGAGAGTTTCACACAGAGAGTTGTGAGTCTGTGGAATTCTCTGCCTCAGAGGGCGGTGGGGGCTGGTTCTCTGGATACTTTCAAGAGAGAGCTAGATAGGGCTCTTAAAGATAACGGAGTTAGTGGATATGGGGAGCAGGCAGGAACGGGGATGATCAGCCATGATCACTTTAAAATATCTGAGTCGGATGATCAGCCATGATCATATTGAATGGCGGTGCAGGCTCGAAGGGCCGAATGGCCTACTCCTGCACCTATTTTCTATGTTTCTATGAATGGCGGTGCTGGCTCGAAGGGCCGTATGGCCTACTCCTGCACCTATTGTCTATTGTCTATTGTCAGCCATCAAATTAAACCATAGACATAAGATAACACTGAAAGATCAAGTCTAGAGGGCCTTACAAGAATGCTGACTTCGGAAATATTTTAATTTAACACAATTTTGAGCCTCAACAAATAGCGATGAATATAAATCAAAAAAGACTCAAAAATCAAAAACTCTCAAAGATAGAACTGCTCGCTTGTTATCTTTCACTCCACAGAAATAAACATCAAACATCATTGTTGAACAGAGTCCAAGGTCGGGATTTAGCAAGTCAGCAATTCAGAATGGAGCTCGGACGCGATGGATTCAGGCTGACATTCAGCTGAACTCTGAGGAATTTAGAAGAGTGGAAACCCACAAAAAAAGGTGGTATGCGCAAAGGCACGGTGAAATGTTAAGGAGTTGTGTAGTCAGCAGGTTGGAGAGAGCGATGGATTGAGCAGATTACATCACGGCTCAGTCCGTGTCCTTCCTGCAGCGTTGCAGTGGTTACGACACAGACAATGTACCTAAGGGATGCATCAATAGGCAATAGACAATAGGTGCAGGAGTAGGCCATTCGGCCCTTCGAGCCAGCACCGCCATTCAATGTGACCATGGCTGATCATCCCCAATCAGTACCCCGTTCCTGCCTTCTCCCCTGACTCCGCTATTTTTAAGAGCCCTATCTAGCTCTCTCTTGAAAGCATCCAGAGAACCTGCCTCCACCGCCCTCAGAGGCAGAGAATTCCACAGACTTCCATGAGTTTGCAAATGAATAGAAACATAGAAAATAGGTGCAGGAGTAGGCCATTCGGCCCTTCGAGCCAGCACCGCCATTCAATGTAATCATCCAGAATAAGTACCCCGTTCCTGCTTTCTCCCCATATCCCTCGATTCCGTTAGCCCTAAGAGCTAAATCTAACTCTCTCTTCTCTACATCCAGTGAATCGGCCTCCACTGGCTTCTGTGGCAGAGAATTCCACAGATTCACTACTCTCTGGGTGAAAAAGTTTTTCCTCATCTCAGTGTGAAATGGCCTACCCCTTATTCTTAAAAAACACTGTTGATACCTTCCCCAGCAGTCTCACGGCAATAGTTTTGTACACTTTTATGAAGCTCAAGATAAACACACTCAAGCAGCCATGATTGAATGGCGGGGTTGACTTGATGGGCCGAATGGCCTAATTCTGCTCCTATCTCTTACGATCTTATGTTTAAGAAAGAACTGCAGAAGCTGGAAAAATTGAAGGTAGACAAAAATGTTGGAGAATCTCAGCGGGTGAGGCAGCATCTATGGAGCGAAGGAATGGGTGACGTCACCTATTCCTTCACTCCATAGATGCTTCCTGGTCTCGACCCGAAACGTCACCTATTCCTTCACTCCATAGATGCTTCCTGGTCTCGACCCGAAACGTCACCTATTCCTTCGCTCCATAGATCCTCACCCGCTGAGTTTCTCCAGCATTTTTGGCTCCCTTCGATTTTTCCAGCAGCTGCAGTTCTTTCTTAGACATAGGATCATAAGAGATAGGACGAGAATTAGGCCATTCGGCCCATCAAGTCTTCATAGATGCTGCCTCGCCCGCTGAGTTTCTCCAGCATTTTTGTCTATCCTATGATCCTTTGACACAAGAAGCTGGAGTAACTCAGTGGGTCAGACAGAGAGAGGGAATAGGTGACGTTTCGGGTCGAGACCCTTCACCCGTCCCTGCAGTCTCAGCTGCGTTGGTGAATTGCCCGACCACGGAGGAGGCCCAGGACAGAAAGGTCAGTGTTTAACCTACAAACCTGTACGTCTTTGTAGCACAGTGACACAGTTGACACAAGTGGCAGCCTCAGGCATGGACACAAAATGGAAAAGAGAATTGGATAATTGCATATGTCCATATGCCCATCAAGAATAGAATATAATCACTGCTGAAACCTGGGACTCAACAAAACGATCATTCAGATAACAGAGTGATAAACTAATCTTATTAACTGAGGGATAACTGTTCAACATAGAACTGCAGCACAGTGCAGCCCATGAACAGGCCCTTCACTGCCCAATGTCTCTGCCGCTCATGATGGCTAGATAAACTAATCTCCTCTGGCTGCATGTCTTCCTAAGTTCATAAGTGATAGGAGCAGATGTCGGCCATTCGGCCCATCAAGTCTACCCCGCCATTCAATCACGAATCTCCAAAATCTTCGCTTTCTGCCCACACTCCAAAGACATAGAAACATAGAAACATAGAAAATAGGTGCAGGAGGAGGCCATTCGACCCTTCGAGCCAGCACCGCCATTCATTGTGATCATGGCTGATCGTCCCCCTATCAATAACCCGTGCCTGCCTTCTCCCCATATCCCTTGACTCCACTAGCCCCTAGAGCTGTATCTAACTCTCTCTTAAAGTCATCCAGTGATTTGGCCTCCGCTGCCCTCTGTGGCAGGGAATTCAATAAATTCACAATTCTCTGGGTGAAAATTTTTTTTCTCACAATGGTCTTAAATGACCTCCCCTTTATTCTAAGACTGTGTGGCCCCTGGTTCTGGACTCGCCCAACATTGGGAACATGTTGGGTCAGGTCAGTAGGCTAATTGGCTTGGTGTAAATGTAAAATTGTCCCTAGCGTGTGTAGGGTAGTGTCCGTGTGCGGGGATCGCTGGTCGGGGCGGACTCGGTTGGCCGAAGGACCTGTCTCCGCACTGAATCTCTAAGCTAAACGTACAAATGTACCAGTATTGTGTAACTAATTAGAAGGTAGACAAAAATGCTGGAGAAACTCAGCGGGTGAGGCAGCATCTATGGAGCGAAGGAAATAGGCAACGTTTTGGGTCGAGACCTTTCTTCAGACTGATGTGAGGGTGGGGGGGGGGGGCGGGATTTTGAAAGGAAGAGGTGGAGCCAGAGGGCTGAGGGAGAGCTGGGAAGGGGAGGAGAAAGAAGGGACTACCTGAAATAAGAGGTGTCACTAATTAGATTCACTGCATTCACCAATGGAACCTTGCCAGGGAATGTCCATCACAAAATTGTTCTCAGTCAACCTTCAGTTGATGCCCCCGTGAGTTAGAACGTATGGATATAATTGACAACATCACACACTATCTCAAAAATAAAATCATTAACTCATTCTACTGGAAGACCAAGTCGTAATTCATTAAATAATAGTTCATCGAATAATGCACCAACATGCACAGTTTATCTGCTGCGGGTCTGCGGAGCGGAGAGGCGGCGGTGCGGAGAGGCGGCGCCGACTTTATCATCGGGAGCCTGGGAGCTCCAAACCGGCGCGGCCTTGTCGGCTTCGGCAGCCGCGGGCTCCAACCAGGAAGAGGCCGTTCCAGGTGGCCCAGCCGCCGAGAGGACTCTCCCGACGCCGGGGCAAGACCACCCGGTGAGAACGGCCAGGGACATCGGGCCTCCGTAGAGGCAATTGCGGTGGCCTCAATAGGCCTGACTTTGGGGTGAACATGGGATGGGGACTGGACATTGTGCCTTCCTCCACAGTGCTACCCACTGTGGGGGGATGATTTTTTTGTCTAATTGTAGTCCTGTAGGTCTGTGTCCAAGATGGCTGCTGTGAAGAGAGAGTGGACGCTGGCGCGCTTTGGCTGCCGCTGCTCTCTCTTCACACTGTGTTTTTGATTTTCTGTTTTTGGATTGAATTCTGTTTTTAATTTGTGTCTCTGTGATGTATTTTTTACCTGTTCTATTCCGATTATATGTTTTTATTCCGATTACTATGTAAGGTGTCCTTGAGATGTCTGAAAGGCGCCCATTAAATAAAATTTATTATTATTATTATTATCTCAAAATTAATATTAAACGCAAAAAGAAACTATCTTTAGGTATACAAAAAAGCTGGAGAAACTCAGCGGGTGCAGCAGCATCTATGGAGCGAAGGAAATAGGCAACGTTTCGGGACGAAACCCTGAAGGAAATAGGCAACGTTTCGGGACGAAACCCAAAGGAAATAGGCAACGTTTCGGGTCGAAACCCGAAGGGTTTCGGGCCGAAACGTTGCCTATTTCCTTCGCTCCATAGATGCTGCTGCACCCGCTGAGTTTCTCCAGCTTTTTTGTGTACCTTCGATTTTCCAGCATCTGCAGTTCCTTCTTGAACAAGAAAATATCTTTAATGGAGACACGATAAACTGATGTTGTGGGTATCTTGAGCAGACTCAGCGGGCCAGGCAGCATCTGCGGAGGGAATGAACGAGCACAGTGGCCTCACAGCGCCAGGCACCTGGGTTCGATCCCGATCCCGGGCGCTGTCTGTGCGGAGTTTGCATGACCTTCCTGCGACCGTGTGGGCTCCCTCCCACATCTTTCGTCAGCGGGTGGAGAATCTGTGGAATTCTTTGCCACAGAGGACTGCGGAGGCCAAGTCTGTGAAATTTTCGAAGGCAGAGATAGGTGGCTAGTACGGGTGTCAGGGGTGATGGGGAGAAGGCAGGAGAATGGGGTTAGGAAGGAGAGATAGATCGGCCATGATTGAATGGCGGAGTAGATGTGATGGGCCAAATGGCCTAATTCTACTCCTATCACTTATGATCTTATGATCCCAAAGATGTGCATGTTTGTAGGTAAATTGGCCTCTGTACATTTCCCCTCGTGTGGAGAGTGGAGGTAAAAGTAGAACTAGAGCTAGTGTTCGATGGTCAGCATGGACCTGATGGGCCGAAGGGATGTTTCTGCTGCATCTCTAAACTAAACATTTTAGTTTGGGACTGTTCTTCCTGGGGGGGGGGGGTGGGGGGAAGGGCCTACCACGGGACGACAGATGGCACAATGGGCTAAGTGTTCGGCTGGCAACCGGAAGGTAGCCGGTTCGAATCCCGCTTGGAGTGCATACTGTCGTTGTGTCCTTGGGCAAGACACTTCACCCACCTTTGCCTGTGTGTGAATGTGTGTGAGTGATTGGTGGTGGTCGGAGGGGCCGTAGGCGCAGATTGGCAGCCACGCTTCCGTCAGTCTGCCCCAGGGCAGCTGTGGCTACAGAAGTAGCTCACCTCCACCGAGTGTGACAGAGGAGTGAATGAATAATGCGATGTAAAGCGCCTTGAGTATTAGAAAGGCGCTATATAAATCCCATCCATTATTATTATTATTACTCCTGCACCTATTTTCTATCTTTCTATGAAAGACCTTCCGTTCTCCCAGGAGAGGATCAATATATTTGGATATCGAGGGAGAAAGTTGCCACTTTTGAGTTTTGAAATTCAGTGTGACATTCAGAAGCCCATAATCCTGTCACTGATGTTAATCCCGAGATGTCCGATTCACAGCCTCGTGGAGCAAATGACACTTTAAATTGGATGTCTGTCCAATTGAGATGCTGGAGATGCTATTTAATGGCTTTTAAAGTGTGATCTTTGTTTAAAGCCTGAATTGTATTTCTGCTACAAATCCATTACTCCCATTTCTATACTGACTACATCTCTGCCCCGCCCCCTCAATCTTGCATGGACATCATCCATGCAAGACTGGATAGACTCGGCTTGTACTCGCTAGAATTTAGAAGATTGAGGGGGGATCTGAGAGAAACTTACAAAATTCTTAAGGGGTTGGACAGGCTAGATGCAGGAAGATTGTTCCCGATGTTTAAGAAGGAACTGCAGATGCTGGAAAATCGAAGGTACACAAAAAAGCTGGAGAAACTCAGCGGGTGCAGCAGCACCTATGGAGCGAAGGAAATAGGCAACGTTTCGGGTCGAAACCCTGCAGGAAATAGGCAACGTTTCGGGTCGAAACCCGCAAGGGTTTCGGCCCGAAACGTTGTCTATTTCCTTCGCTCCATAGATGCTGCTGCACCCGCTGAGTTTCTCCAGATTGTTCCCGATGTTGGGGAAGTCCAGAACAAGGGGTCACACAGTTTAAGGATAAGGGGGAAGGAAGTCTTTTAGTACCGAGATGAGAAAAACATTTTTCACACAGAGAGTTGTGAATCTCTGGAATTCTCTGCCACAGAAGGTAGTTGAGGCCACAGTTCATTGGCTATATTTAAGAGGGAGTTAGATGTGGCCCTTGTGGCTAAAGGGATCAGGGGGTATGGAGAGAAGGCAGGTACAGGATACTGAGTTGGATGATCAGCCATGATCATATTGAATGGCGGTGCAGGCTCCTGAAGGGGCGAATGGCCTACTCCTGCACCTATTGTCTATGTTTCTATGTCTATGTAAGATTCTCGCCGTTTCTCCATCTCCACTGCATCTCCTCTCAGGATAATGCTTTCTCTCTCCCGTATATCTGAGATGTCCTCTTGCTTCAGATAATGTTTTTTCCCCCCTCCTCTCGCCCCACCGGCCTGCAGTTGTGTTTCCCCACTCCCCTTCGCTGCAGTTTTTGTTTCGTTTTGAGAGAGAGTTTAGAGATACAATGTGGATAAAGGCCCTTCGGCCCATCGGGTCCGCACTGACCAGCGATCACCCCGTAAACACGCACTATCCTACACACCAGGGACATTTTACAATTCTACTGGTGACAACTACGACAGCACCTACGTCAGGAGAAGTCAAGCTACGCTCATTGGCGTCAAACACGTTGAAAATCCAGCGGTGACCAGAAAGACGCTACGACTCTTTGGGCGACTGAGGGGACGACTCACGGCCATACAGGCGACACCCCGACCACCATGTGGCAACAGCCTAGTCGCCTAAAAAACCGCCTAAGTGGGACAGGCCCTTAATGATGTCAGGAAATCCTGCTCAATTTCAAGGGACTACCTCAGAGGAGGAGAAACTCGATGTGTAAATCTAACAGAATTGTTCGGTCAGAGGAGTAACAAGTTATTTGATGCATATGGTCAAGAGAGAGCTAGATGGAGCTCTTAAAGAGAGCTAAGTCAGGGGATATGGGGAGACGGCAGGAACGGGGTACTGATTGGGGATGATCAGCCATGATCACATTGCATGGTGGTGCTGGCTCGAAGGGCCGAATGGCCTACACCTGCACCTATTGTCTATTGCGTATAACGCATTTCAATCCACAATGCAATTGCCCATTGGTGAGCACACATTTTTACTTAAGCAGTGTGAAATCGAAAAGGACTGAATCATTTGGGCTTTAATTGCAATCATTTGTTCATTTACTCCGAGAGGAAGGAAAATCATTTTCCCCCCTCAATTTGTCTAATTCCATATGCTCAGCTGCAGTGAATAATTAGGTAGCATTTTCAAACGCTCATGCATTTTTCAAGAGTCCTAACAACTCTCACAACTGGAGACAATTTTTAAACAGTCACAGGCCAGGTGCTGACAACTAAAAAGCTTCATTGCATGAAAGAGGGAAGTGAGGCAGAACTGAAGAAGATTGCTGATATAATTGGACTTGGGTTGGAGATTTTAATTTGCTTTCTGGGGGATATTGTTCGTCAAAACAGTAGCTGAAATTAAGAAAGTTATTATCTCCACCCGTGGTCTGGTAGGCAAATGGCAAAAACGTTGTACGGTCTACGAGCAATTGGGTCGCGTAGTTTGTTCCAACTGGGACCATGTCTTTCCTATTTAGTGTAGATTTGATGTCTTCCTTCACAGTGGGAAACTTTGATTCCGCTGTGTGGGAATGTTTATGTTAAAGACTATCGTGTGTTGTGTTAGAGGGAGTACAGAGAAGGTTCACCAGACTGATTCCTGGGATGGCGGGACTTTCATATGAAGAAAGACTGGATAGAAACATAGAAACATAGAAAATAGGTGCAGGAGTAGGCCATTTCGGCACTTCGAGCCTGCACCGCCATTCAATATGATCATGGCTGATCATCCAACTCAGTATCCTGTACCTGCCTTCTCTCCATACCCACTGATCCCTTTAGCCACAAGGGTCACATCTAACTCCCTCTTAAATATAGCCAATGAACTGGCCTCAACTACCTTCTGTGGCAGAGAGTTCCACAGATTCACCACTCTGTGTGAAAAATGTTTCCTAAAAATGTTAAAGACCATTTTGTGTTGTGTTAGACTGATTCCTGGGATTGCAGGACTTTCATGTGAAGAAAGACTGGATAGACTCGGCTTGTACTCGCTAGAATTTAGAAGATTGAGGGGGGATCTTATAGAAACTTACAAAATTCCTAAGGGGTTGGACAGGCTAGATGCAGGAAGATTGTTCCCGATGTTGGGGAAGTCCAGAACAAGGGGTCACAGTTTGAGGATAAGGGGGAAGTCTTTTAGCACCGAGATGAGAAAAACATTTTTCACACAGAGAGTGGTGAATCTGTGGAATTCTCTGCCACAGAAGGTAGTTGAGGCCACAGTTCATTGGCTATATTTAAGAGGGAGTTAGATGTGGCCCTTGTGGCTAAAGGGATCAGGGGGTATGGGGAGAAGGCAGGTACAGGATACTGAGTTGGATGATCAGCCATGATCATATTGAATGGCGGTGCAGGCTCGAAGGGCCGAATGGCCTACTCCTGCACCTATTTTCTATGTTTCTATGTTTTTTAGGCGTATGGTGACCCCAAATTTCACTGTACCAATTAGTGCATGGGACACTAAATGTCTCTTGAATCTTGAAGATGGGGTAAAGATGTCCCATCTCTGGCCAGAGCCCTTTTCTCGCTCCATTTTCTTTCATGCCGGTGTTGGCGCCGAACGACTGACGAGGATGGACGTGTGGGGTGAGGACGTCGGTGCCGAGGGGAGGGACGGCGTGAGGGAGGGAGAGGAACAATGGACAATGGGGACCCAGCATCGGGGGGGGCAGGAGGTGTGGACCGCTGTGAGGGAAGGGAAAGGGGGGGGAAGAGCAAAGGGGGAACTGGCGCAGGGGGAAGGACGGATTTGTAACTTTGCACGCGCCCTTCATGGGCGAACTATCGCGTACCTTGACAAGGTGTGTCAGCAAAAAATTTCACTGTGACTGTGAATTTCACATGACAATAAGGTGCTCATTCATTATTCTTTACTCTTCTGTCACGATCTTGGCATCAGCCATATTGCACGGCTACAACCTTGCAATTTAGAAACATAGAAACTAGGTGCAGGAGTAGACCATTCGGCCCTTCGAGCCAGCACCGCCATTCAATGTGATCATGGCTGATCATCCACAATCAATAATCCGTGCCTGCCTTCTCCCCATATCCCTTGACTCCACTAGCCCCTAGAGCTCTATCTAACTCTCTCTTAAATCCATCCAGTGACTTGGCCTCCACTGCCCTCTGTGGCAGGAAATTCCACAAATTCACAACTCTCTGGGTGAAAACGTTTTTTCTCACCTCAGTCTTAAAATGGCCTCCCCTTTATTCTAAGACTGTGGCCCCTGGTTCTGGACTCGCCCAACATTGGGAACATTTTTCCTGCATCTAGCTTGTCCAGTCCTTTTATAATGTTATATGTTTCTATAAGATCCCCTCCTCATCCTTCTAAACTCCAGTGAATACAAGCCTAGTCTGATCAATCTTTCCTCATATGACACTCCCGCCATCCCAGGGATCAATCTCGTGAACCTACGCTGCACTTTTGGGCAAACCACAAAACGTTGGCGAATCTGGTTGTGACAATAAGCGAAACTAGACTGCAACATTGACCGAAGAAGAATAATGGTCATATTGTCACCTTAGTTTAGATTTGTTTAAGGGCCTGTCCCACTTGGCAATTTTTTCGGCGACTGCCGGCGACATTGACTGATGTATCAGGGTCGCCAAAAGATTTCGAACGTTTCAAAATCCAAAAAAAACCGTTGCGATACTTGAGGAGACGGCGCACGTCAATACGTCGTCACGCCGCGTCACGCTGCCTCACCGCCACGAATTTTTTGGTGACCTGATACGTCGGTCAACGATGCCGACAGTTGCCGAAAAAATCACCAGGTGGGACAAGCCATTTACTGTCACGTGTACCGAGGTACAGTGAAAAGCTTGTGCTGCACGCTAACCAGTCAGCGGAAAGACAATACATGATTACAATCGCTCCATTCACCAGTGTGTAGATACATGATAAGGGAATAATAGCCCTTTCCCACGGTACGAATTCATTCCAAGAGCTCTCCCGAGTTTTTCAAAAAATCAAACTCGTGGTAAGCACGGAGAATGAACGTAGCGGGTACGTCGGAGCTCGGGGACGTCTCTTAGTGCTAACGGCAGGTACTCGGGGAGACTCGCTAACGGATGGTAAGCACGGGAAGCCTCGTGAAGACTTTTCAACGTGATGAAAAATGTCCACGAGAGCCCCGAGTACCGACGAGCGGCCATTACCGTAAATCTCCGAGTTCGAATCAGGGCAAACTCGGGAGAGCTCTTGGAATGAACTCGTTCCATGGGACTGGGGTTTAAGGATAAGTGCAAGGTAAAGCCATCAAAGTCCAATCAAGGATAGTCCGCGGGTCACCAAAGAGGTGGATAGTAGTTCAGCACTGCTCTCTGGTTGTGGTAGGATGATTCAGTTGCCTGATATCAGCTGGGAAGAAACATGTCAGATGTACAATTGCCTTTCAGCCCCATCGTATTTAATTCACAATCTTCATCGGCATGAGCGGTTAATTGCAAGGCAGAAAACTGGAATACTTACACTTGCAAAATGCTGACAGCCCCGCTTTCTTTAATATCATGTTCTGTTCACCGGTAGTTCGGGATTACGCTTGAGGAGAATGAAAACTAACATTACCATCTCACAGAATGACAGCATAAACTGTTTGAGACCTGCAAGCAAATCCACTTTAAAGAAATGATTTATCTCTGTCAGAGAAAAGGCACCTCTTGAAGCCTACACTTCAGGTTTGAGCTGCAGCTTTGAATTAAGCCCCTAATGTTGCTGTAGATTTTCCAAGCACTGTTGGATTCTCTTCTTCCACAACTTGCGCTTAGAATTGTCAGGGTAAGCCCCGAGAATTGTAAATCCATAAGACATCGGAGTAGAACTAGACCATTGAGTCTGCTTCGCCATTTGATCATGGCTGATCTATCTCTCCCTCTCAACCCCATTCTCCTGCCTTCTCCCCATAACCTTTGACTCCCTTGACAATCATGAATCTATCAATCTCCGTCTTAAAAAGACCCAATGTCTTGGCCTCCACTGCCCACAGTGACAGTGAATTCATAAGTTCACAAATTCATCAGTCAGAGGAGCAAAATTAGGCCTTTCCCCACACTTGTGATAAATTGCATGATCACCATAAAAGGAGCACTGATGCTGAGCGTTGAACAGCTTCCACTTCCTTAAACATAATTGATTATATTTTGCACATGAGGAAATAGAACTGTGACGATTTGAAATGTGTGTGAGGCCTCGAGTTCTGTAAATAGCCACCTCAATTATTTGTAAAGTCATTGATGAGGAAGTTGCAGTAACAGTTATTTAACACATATCACCAGTGATGCAGCACTTTGTGCGGGAAAGCATTTATTGGCTAAAAATTGGCTCGAAATGGAAAGGAAACATTTTGAAACGTGAATATATAAATTAACAACCTTTCAGATGAGCTGAGGAAGGGGCTTGAAACATCACCCATCCATGTTGGGGGAGTCCAGAACCAGGGGCCACACACAGTTTAAGAATAAGGAGTAAGCCATTTAGAACGGAGCCGAGGAAACACTTTTTCTCACAGAGAGTGGTGAGTCTGTGGAATTCTCTGCCTCAGAGGGCGGTGGAGGCAGGTTCTCTGGATGCTTTCAAGAGAGAGCTAGATAGGGCTCTTAAAAATAGCGGAGTCAGGGGATATGGGGAGAAGGTAGGAACGGGGTACTGATTGGGGATGATCAGCCATGATCACATTGAATGGCGGTGCTGGCTCGAAGGGCCAAATGGCCTACTCCTGCACCTATTGTCTATTGTCTATTGAAACTTAAATATATGAATTAACAACCTTTCAGATGAGCTGAGGAAGGAGCTTGAAACGTCACCCATCCATGTCTGTTTGAATGGCAATAAAAGCCATTCTATTCTATTCGATTCGATTCTCCAGAGATGCTGCCTGAGCTGCTGAGTTACTCCAACACTTTGTGGCCTTTTGTGTATTAACTGGCAGCTGTAGTTTAGTTTAGTTTAGGTTAGGTTAGAAATACAGTGTGGAAACAGAACCCACCAAGTCCACACCAGGACCAAAGATCGCCCTGTAAACTAGTTCGATCCTACCGAAGCGAATTAACCTACAAACCTGCACGCCTTTGGAATGTGGGAGGAAACCGGAGGAAATCCATGCGGTCACGGGGAGAACGTTCAACTGCTCTTGCCATAGAGGGAGTACAGAGAAGGTTCACCAGACTGATTACTGGGATGGCAGGACTTTCATATGAAGAAAGACTGGATAGACTCGGCTTGTACTCGCTAGAATTTAGAAGATTGAGGGGGGATCTTATAGAAACTTACAAAATTCTTAAGGGGTTGGACAGGCTAGATGCAGGAAGATTGTTCCCGATGTTGGGGAAGTCCAGAACAAGGGGTCACAGTTTAAGGATAAGAGGGAAGTCTTTTAGGACCGAGATGAGAAAATCATTTTTTACACAGAGAGTGGTGAATCTGTGGAATTCTCTGTCACAGAAGGTAGTTGAGGCCACAGTTCATTGGCTATATTTAAGAGGGAGTTAGATGTGGCCCTTGTGGCTAAAGGGATCAGGGGGTATGGAGAGAAGGCAGGGATGGGATAGTGAGTTGGATGATCAGCCATGATCATATTGAATGGCGGTGCAGGCTCGAAGGGCCGAATGGCCTACTCCTGCACCTATTTTCTATGTTTCTATGTACAGGCAGTACCCGGATTCAGGATCATACCTGGGACTCTGGTTCCAAATAGTGTCTTGGGAAAAGCTTCAGTTCAGTTTAGTTTATTGTCACGTGTACCGAGGTACAGCAAAAAGCTTTTTGTTGCATGCTAACCAGTCAGCGGAAAGGCAAGGTAGACAAAAGTGCTGGGGAAACTCAGCGGGTGCGGCAGCATCGATGGAGCGAAGGAAATAGGCAACGTTTCGGGCCGAAATCCTTCTTTAGCAGAAAGACAATACAAGATTACAATCGGGCCATCTTCAGTGTATGGATACATGATAAGGGAATAGCGTTTAGTGCAAGGTAAAGCCAGCAAAGCCCGATCAAGGATAGTCCGAGGGTCACCAAAGAGGTGGATAGTAGTTCAAGGATCTGTTCATCTGGGCTAGGGACTGTACGTCTGGCTCTAGATTACTCCAGTTACACTGCGCCGTTGGGAATAATCGCACTACAGCTTAGTTGTGGGTGTCATTGGGAAAAACGGTGGCGGAGGTGGGGTGGTCAATGAAGCTGAGTCTGGTGCTGAAGGGGTTAAATGGTGGGTGCATTCATTCGCATTGGAGTGAGTGGCTGTGGGAGTTTGAAGCCCTTGGAGAGGGGAGAGAGGAGGGGGAGAGAGGAGGAGAGAGGAGGGAGAGAGGAGGGGGGAGAGGGGAGGGGGAGAGAGGAGAGGGGAGAGGGGAGGGGGGAGAGAGAAGGGAGGAGAGGGGAGGGGGAGAGGGGGGAGAGAGCGAGGGGAGAGAGAGAAGGGGGGGAGAGGGGACAGGGGAGAGAGGGGACGGGGGAGAGAGGAGGGGGAAGCAGGGGGGGGAGAGAGGGGGGGGGGGAGAGAGGAGGGGGAGAGAGGAGGGGGGAGAGAGGGGGAGAGGAGCGAGGGGGAGAGAGGAGGGGGAGAGAGGAGGGCGGAGAGGGAGGGGGGAGAGGGGAGGGGAGAGAGGAGGGTGAGAGAGGAGGGAGGAAGGGGAGGGAGGAGAGGGAGGGAGGAGAGGGAGAGGATAGGAGGGGAGGAGGGGAGGGGGGAGAGGGGAGGTGAGAGAGGACGGGCGGGAGGCGAGAGGAGGGGGAGAGAGGAGGGGGAGAGGGGGAGGGGGGAGAGGGGTGGGGGAGAGAGAAGGGAGGAGAGGGGGAGAGGAGAGGGGAGAGGGGAGAGAGGAGGGGGGAGAGAGGAGGGGAGGAGGGAGAGGGGAGGAGGGAGAGGGGAGGAGGGAGAGAGAAGGGAGGAGAGGAGGGGGAGAGAGGAGGGGGAGAGGGGAGAGGGGGGAGAGAGGAGAGAGGAGGGGAGAGGGGAGAGGGGGGAGAGGGGAGAGAGAAGGGGGGGGGGGAGAGGAGGGGGAGGAGAGAGGGAAGCGACAACAGCGATTGATTCGCAGTTCCTTGCCTCTGCGCTATGGGGAGAGAGTGAGAGAGAGCGAGAGGGAGAGAGAGAGAGACGCAAGCAGAGTCCACGACCAAACCAGAGGAGAGGAGCGACTCGGAGCAAGAGGCCGGGTGAGGCAACACTCCCTGTGTCCCTGGAGAGAGGCCGGGGAGTCCAGCGTGGCCAAGGCTCGCCGGGCGAGTGCCAAGGCGTAGAGAGAGAGAGAGAGACCAGGGGCGAGTCGAGGATAGATCTGCAGGGTTAAAGGAGGAAACCTTCGCCTTCCCAAATTTGTTCAATCAATTCCTGCAAAACTTCATCCCACGGGCACGTCGGCGAGGAGAGAGATGGGGACCCTTTGTGAAGACCTCTGACGGGAGTGGAGGAGGAGGTAGTGTTTTTTTGTCCCATGCCAGCCTGAAGAAGGGTCTCTCTGACCCGTTCCTTCTCCCCAGAGATGATGCTGCCTGTCCCACTGAGTTAACCAGTCGCCCGTTCCTTCTCCCCAGAGATGGTGCTGCCTGTCCCACTGAGTTAACCAGTCGCCCGTCCCTTCTCCCCAGAGATGGTGCTGCCTGTCCCACTGAGTTAACCAGTCGCCCGTTCCTTCTCCCCAGAGCTGATGCTGCCTGTCCCACTGAGTTAACCAGTCGCCCGTTCCCTTCTCTCCAGAGATGATGCTGCCTGTCCCACTGAGCTAACAACTCCAGCTCTGTGCGTGTGTCTGGCGTCTGCAGCTCGGTTCCCTTTCCCCCATCTACACTCCACACACACACACATGGAGAATTACGCCAAGGTCCGCGGGAGTGAGGAGGAAAGCCAGCTGCCCTTCCACGACCTGCCGCTCAACGTGGTGGAGATGAGGGTGAAGGAAGGCAGCAAGATCAGGAATCTGATGGGCTTCGCCATCGGCAGGATGGAGCTGCTCGCCACCCGCCAGATAGTCTTCACCGGCTCGGGCCGAGCGGTCACCAAGACTATCACCTGCGTGGAGATCATGAAACGGCGGATCGGTGGGCTTCACCAGATCACCAGACTGCGCTACAAAAGCCTGCGGGAGACGTGGAGGCGGCAGCAGTTACAAGATGCTGAAGGTGCTGATGCTGCTGCCCACAACTTCACTCTGCTGAAAAACGTCCCCTCAATCTGCATCCTCTTGTCCAAGGAGCCCCTGGACCCGAGTGACAGCGGCTACCAGGCCCCCGACTCCGGCCACGGGCTCTGGCCCGGACACCGAGATGGACAGGGGGGCGAGGAGGGGTCCACCTCGGCTGCTAGAGGCACCAAGCGCCCACTCTGCTGCGGGCAGGGGCACGAAATGGTGGCTAAAGTCACCAGGGAAGAACATCCGATGGACCCAGCTTGTAACTACACTGACCCACGGAACTGCCAGCAGTAACTCGCTGTAAGCATCACATCACTGTCACATAATAGAACTTTATACAAGTTTGTGAACATTAAACACACAAATATGCAATATCAAGTCTGTGTTGGTGTGTCTGTATTTTAGTGTAACAGTGTGTGTGTGTGTTAATATGTGTAAGTGTGTGTGTTAGTGTGTGTGTGTGTGTTAGTGTGTGTTAATATGTGTAAGTGTGTGTGTGTGTGTTAATGTGTGTGTGTGTTAGTGTGTGTTAATATGTGTAAGCATGTGTGTGTTAATGTGTGTGTGTGTTTCAGTATGTTTGTGTGTTCATGAGTGTGAGTGTGTGTTAATGTGTGTGTGTGTGTGTTAGTGCGTGTGTGTTAATGTGTGTGTGTTTCAGTGTGCTAGTGTGTTCATTAGTGTGTGTGTGCGTGTGTGTTAATGTGTGGGTGTGTATGTGTGTGTGTGTGTGTGTGCTACTGTGTGCGTTTCAGTGTGTTTGTGTGTTCATGAGTGTGTGTGTCTGTGGGTGTGTTAGTGTATGTGTGTGTATGTGAGTGCGTGTTAGTGTATATATGTGTTAATGTGTGTTAGTGTATATGTGTGTTAATGTGTGTGTTAGTGTGTGTGTGTGTGTTAACGTGTGTTTGAGTGTTCAAGAGTGTGTGAGTGTGTGTCTGTGTGTGTTAGTGCATGTGTGTACGTGAGTGTGTGTTAGTGTATATGTGTGTTAGTGTGTGTGTGTTAACGTGTGTTTGGGTGTTCAAGAGTGTGTGTGTGTGTGAGTGTGTTAATGTGTGTGTGTTTAAATGTGTGTGCTTGTGTGTGTGTATGTTTGTGTGTATTTGCTCAAGTGTGTACGTGTGTGTATATGTTATGTGTCTATCTTTGTGTGTGTGTGTGTTATAGTGACAATATACATTTACTTTAGCGAAACACAAGGTGCTGGAGTAACTCAGCGGGTCAGGCAGCATCTGTGGGGCGAATGGAGAGGACATGTTTGGGGTCGGGACTCTTCTTCAGAATGACTCTGTCCCGAATAGTTGTTCTGCCTATTCCCTTCACAGACGCTGCCTGACTGGGTGAGTTCCTCCAGCACTTTGTGTTTTCCTCTAGTTTCCAGCACCTGCAGTTCTTTGTGTCTCCAGAAATGGTCATGTTGCGGCTGGTTTGTCTTTGGGGTCGGTTCAGCGGGCCAGATAAAAAGCAGAGAACACTGTTCAAGGTAAAAAAAAAATATGCGCCATGTAAAAATACTCCTTAAGTGACTTCTCCTGTAGCAAAGAAAATGCTGGAGGAACTCAGAGGGCCAGGCAGCATCTGTGGAGGGAATGGACAGATGATGTTTTGGGTTAGGGCCCTTCTTCCATCCACAGATGCTGCCTGACCCGCTGAGTTCCTCCAGCACTTTGTCTTCTACTCAAGATTCCAGCCTCTGCAGTTCCTTGTGCCCCCATTTACTTTCGGGTTGGGGTATGTGTAGGTGAGTAATGTCCTTCCACAAAAGGCCGGGAATACTTGTCGACCGACACAAAATGCTGGAGTAACTCAGAGGGACAGGCAGTATCTCTCCTCCCCCCTCCCCTCTCATCTCCTTTCCCCTCCCCTTCCACTCCTCTCCCCTCTCCCCTCCCCCTTCCCTCTCTCCTCCCCTCTCCCCCCGCTCCTTCCTTCTCCTCCATCCTCTCCCCTCCCCCTGCCATCTCCCCTCTCATCTTTCCCCTTCCCCTGACCTTTCCTCTTCAACAAATTAATGAATGAAATATGCAATAAGACAGATCAGAGTATGGTGTCTAAGAGCCAAGGGTTTTAACTTGCCGTTTGTACCGGAAAGGGGACGATTAGATTCCTGCTTGCCGCAGCTCAACAGGCTGGCAAACACTGCCATACACAATTTATCATAATTAATAATACACTAATGGTAATTCTAGACAACCATAATAAGTGTAAAAACGAACTCTGTAGTGTAATCAAAGGCAGATTCCAGAGAAGATCATGGCTGCTGAGGTTGGCCTTGTGCACCCTTCAAGAGCCCAAGGGATGAAGCTGTGCTTGAACCTGGTGGTCAAATGTTCCAGGCGCAGAATTCGCTCCATCGAGTCCACTCCGCCATTCAATCATGGCTAAATCTATCTTTCCCCTCTCAACCCCATTCTCCTGCCTTCTCCCCATAACCCCTGACACCCGTACCAATCACAAATCTGTCAATCTCCACCTTATGATAAGTTGCATCCCAGAGTACTTAATAAGTATGGCCTACTCCTGCACCTATTTTCTATGTTTAAAAATATTCCATTGACTTGGCCTCCACAGCCATCTTGTTGCAATGAAATCCACAGATTCACCACCCTCTGACTAAAGAAATTCCTCCTCGTCTCCTTCTTAAAGGTACATCCTTTTATTCTGAGACCGTGCCCTTTGTTCCTGGACTCTCCCACTAGTGGACACATCCTCTCCACATTCATTCTATCCAGGCCTTTCACTGTTCACTTTGTGTTTGACAAGGAAGTTATATTGATGCAACTTTGTAATTCAAGCTGGACAAATAACACAGGTACACAAAAATGCTGGAGAAACTCCCGAAACGTTGCCTATTTCCTTCGCTCCATAGATACTGCTGCACCTGCTTGAGTTTCTCCAGCATTTTTGTCTACCTTCGATTTTCCAGCATCTGCAGTTCCTTCTTAGACAAATAATACTGGATTTGTATAGAAACCTTCCAATAAGCCATAAAGTAAAACCTACCTCCTGGTTTCAGTTTCAGCTCAGTTTATTGTCACGTGTACCGAGGTACAGTGAAAAGCTTTTAGTGTTCAATAATGTTTTAGTGCCCGTATCTGAAAGTGCAATATTCAAGAGTCAAGAGTGTTTTAATGTCATGTGTCCCAGATAGAACAATGAAATTCTTACTTGCTGCAGCACAACAGAATATGTAAACATAGAAAATAGGTGCAGGAGTAGGCCATTCGGCCCTTCGAGCCTGCACCGGCATTCAATATGATCATGGCTGATCATCCAACTCAGTATCCTGTACCTGCCTTCTCTCCATACCCCCTGATCCCTTTAGCCACATCTAACTCCCTCTTAAATATAGCCAATGAACTGTGGCCTCAACTACCTTCTGTGGCAGAGAATTCCACAGATTCACCGCTCTCTGTGTGAAAAATGTTTTTCTCATCTCGGTCCTAAAAGATTTCCCCCTTATCCTTAAACTGTGACCCCTTGTCCTGGACTTCCCCAACATCGGGAACAATCTTCCTGCATCTAGCCTGCCCAACCCTTTAAGAATTTTGTAAGTTAAATCCTTAAGTTTATCCTTCTTGTAACCGCATTTGGCCAGGCAAGCAGATGCACACATCTGTATTCCCATCTGCTCACAACTGGAGAAGGGCAGGGTGTCTGTGTATGAGGTCAGCGTGTTTGTGCGTTCTTTTATGCATTCACCGGATGAGGCAGTCCCTGACAAGGTCAGCTTTTGTTGTCGAAAGCTAATTGCCCTTGAATTGAGGGGCCATTAAGAATCAATTACGTTGGCTAGCTTGAAGTCATGTTCCGGGCAAGGATGGTAGATTCCTTTCCCCGAAGGGCACTAGTGAACCATAAGGCTTCTTATAACAACCCTATAATTCCAGATTCGCCATTAGCGACACCAGCTTTTTTTTTTTTTTAATATTTATTTTATTAGAAGCAATTGTACAAGGCGAAAGTAATCGACATAACAATTATATAATTTTCATACTGCTTCAGTTTTAACATTTTATTAACTAATAACTAAATCGGAAAAAAGAAAAATGAAAAGAAAGGAAAGGAAGAAAAGAAAAAGAAAGAATTTCGAAAAAGACACGAAAGATAAAAAAGAAAAACCCCAGAGTTAACGAAAAAGTGAAAAAAGCGGAGATATATCCCACTGCCCTTCCCTACGCCCGCTCACCCGATCCTAGCGTCGGTTTTGAGTTTGTGTTGTTGAAGAAATTCAATGAAAGGAGACCATATTTTGGAAAATTGGTCTGATTTATCGGACAAAACAAGCCTTATTTTTTTCTAGATGTAGTGTCTCGGTCATTTCTGTGATCCACATCTTCACTGTAGGGACTGTTGTCTTTTTCCAGAATTTAAGTCTAAGTTTTTTCGCAGTTATTAAACCATAGTCAAGAAAGCGTCTTTGAGATATCGTTAAATTAGGGCAATCCTAATTCCTCTGACATTCCTAATATTATTAATTTTGAATCTGACTCCAATTGAATTTTGAGTGTTTTAGAAATGATATTGAATGACCAGCTTTTTAATTCCATATTGATTTGATTGACGATCTAAGTTCTCTCAGCCTCTCTCGTGGGATTCGAACCCTTGCCTGTGGATGGTGAGAGTGGCTATCTGCATTCAAGCCCTGTAACATACCACCATGCCATCATATCCTCAGTAGGGGGAAGGGGAGTTGAGCAGCATGGAGCTCCCGAGTCGGCCTCTCCTTACCGGAGTCCGCGGCTTTCACGGTGTTGAAGTCCCCAGGCCCGGCGGTCGGAGCCCTTTCACTGGTGATCCTCGGCAAAGGATCACAGGCTCCGCGATGGTAATTCTACACCGCGCCCGTGGCTTGAAGCTCCGGGACGATCTCCAGGAAAGGCCGCACCACGTTGGAGGCCGCGGGGGAGACAGAGATGCGACACGGAGAAAAATCGCATCTCCGTCGAGGTAAGTGACTGGAAAAAGTTTCCCCCGATCTCCCCCCACCCCCACCCCCCCCCCGCCATCACCCCCCACATAAAACATTCCAAGAAACATTGAAACATACATTTAGGACATACTTAAAATAATAAAAACAGGAGGGACGAGTCTGAAGAAGGGTTTCGACCCGAAACATTGCCTATTTCCTTCGCTCCATAGATGCTGCTGCACCCGCTGAGTTTCTCCAGCAGTTTTGTGTACCGGACGAGACAGACTGTTGGCGAGGCGGCCATTACGGTAACCACCCAGTTGTTAAACCTTAAACCTATGTCCCCTGGTCCTCGATTCCCCTACTCTGGGCAAGAGACCCTGTGCATCTACCCAATCTATTCCTCTCATGATTTTATACACTCCTGTTGATGACAATGGGTGTTGGGGTTTGTCCACGTTGCAATGGCGATCGGTGCAGTGCAGCACATCCAGATAAGCAAATCTGGGCTAACCAGTGATCCCCCGTTTACACTAGTCCTATCCCACTCTCCCATCCACTCCCTGCACGCGAGGAGCAATTTACAGAGGGCCAATTAACCTACAAACCCACACGTCTTTGGAATAAGGGAGGAAACCGGAGCGCCCGGAAGAAACCCACGCAGCCACAGGGAGAACGTGCAAACTCCACACAGGTCAGGATCGTGTCTCGGGTCTCTGGCACTGCGAGTGTAAAGGCGTGTGGCAGTGTGAGGGCATTTTAGACCCCGGGCTGATGTGGAATTAATGTGAGCGAGTTCTACAGTGTTTTGTGCCGCACTTTGGGAAAGATAGTGGGAATAAGCAGAGCGCTGGAGAGGGAATGATGAATTAATATTAGATTAAAGGGAGCTTAGATAAGTGTGGCGCAAAAGAAACAAGGCACGTTGAGCTGCTGGTGAAGACGGGAGATAAAGGAAATACTATCATCGAGTTGTGGTTGGCTGGGGATTTATAGCAAGCCTGTTGCAGAAATGACAATACCCTTTCTCAAGTCACAATGATTAATCTCCTTTGACAACGCACGGCAAAATCTCAAAACCGCTTCGAAGGAGCACAAATCATTACTCTTGTCCAAATCCGTATTAGCTCAAATTCATCCCGATTACTACGCGCTCTTGCCAGCATCATTTCTGCCTTTGCGATAAGACGGAATTAAATTATTCATGCAAAAGTTGCCAGGGGTTCGACGTGAGTGAAGTCAGGGGTTTCAAGCTGTGTGCCAATCATCTTATGCGTTTGACAGTCAAATTAGCTTCACAAGCTAAAACCATGGCAGCATGTCACATCTGAATGCAATTCAATTATTTGATAGCTTAATTAAACATGATAAAGATTAAGGAATATCCTACGACTCTGCTTACTTTGGGTGCTACACAGTGAATCTGTCAACTGCAGTCGTGGTTCCTCTACAGCCTAGCATTTAGAGATACAGCGCGGGGAACGGGCTCTTCAGCCCACCGATTCTGCACCGACCAGCCATCCCCGCGCATTCACACGATCCTACACTCTCAAGGGACAATTTACGCTTATACCAAGCCAATTAACCTACAAACCTGTTCAAGAAGAAACTGCAGATGCTGGAGACTCAGCACCCGCTGAGTTTCTCCAGCAATTTTGTCTAACCTACAAACCTGTACGTCTTTGGAGTGTGGGAGGAAACCGTAGATCTCAGAGAAAGCCCATGCAGGTCACGGGGAGAACGTACACACTCCACACAGATAGGACCCGTAGTCAGGATAGACACAAAATGTTGGATTAACTCAGCGGGACAGGTATCCTTCTCTCCAGAGATGCTGCCTGTCCCACTGAGTTACTCCAGCATTTTGTGCCTATCGTCAAATAAACCAGCATCTGCAGTTCTTTTCTACCTGTGGGCAGGATCGAACCAGGTTTCTGGCGCTGTAAGGCAGTAACTCTGCCACTGCACTGAAGGTGGAGATATATTTTTACTTTTAAGCTGCAGATTGTCAAAGTGAGTCAGCGCTATAATTTGTTTTTCAGGATACGTTGGAAACTGCTTTCCCCTGAAGAGCTTTGATAATCTCTGTGGAAGGACCAGAGCAAATCAGTACACAAATGGCACATCCATCTCTTTCACTCCCTGAGGCTCGGGTAATAACACAGTTTAGGAGATTTTCGGCAATGGTTAGTTTTCAACTAAGGGCTATCTCTCCAGATCGCAGAAATATGAGCAGCTGTTGAGTTAATTCAGCTCCTGACACCCTCCAACCCAGTGCAGCCGCCAGGACCAAGGGCATTGATAGCCAAGTTAAGACTCACATTTTTAACAGCTTTGGACTTGAACTTCAGGTATACGATAGTGGCGTTTTTACGAGGCTTTTAGATAAGGCACACTTCTCCGTGGATTGTCACATTGTCGTGGTCCTGAGATCCTGAGAGCGATGCCGTCTGGAGCTATGATCCTGGTAGGGCCACCCATGGCGGTAAGGTCGAGGGGGAGGTCTCTGACAAAGAGCAATCCAACCAAGACCTCAACGGTCCCCGCACACTAACACTATCCAACACACGCTGGGGCGAATTTTCTTTTTTTTAACCAAAGCCAAATAACCTATAAACCTGTGGAGCGAAGGAACAGGTGACGTTTCGGGTCGAGACCCTTCTTCAGACTGACGAAGGGTCTCGACCCAAAACGTCACCTATTCCTTCGCTCCATAGATACTGCCTCACCCGCTGAGTTTCTCCAGCATTTTTGTCTACCTTCGATTTTTCCAGCATCTGCAGTTCTTTCATAACCTTAAAAACCTGTACGCCTTTGGAGTGTGGGAGGAATCCGGAGCACCCGGAGAAAACACTTTTTCAGGGAAACGAATGACGTAGAAGGTACATGGAAGATATACAATTAGCAACGATGATCATGGAGAGGTGGAGCCCACAATGGTCCATTGTTGGCTGTGGGGGTGGGTGATAATGAGTTAATATAGACGGTGAAACTCAACAGGATGGCAGTGAAACCAGTAGTTCGGCGAGGCTGGGGGAGGGACGGAGAGAGAGGGGATGAAAGGGTTACTTGAAGTTCGAGAAATCAATATTCTTACCCACATCTAGTGTTTAACAATTATTGTAGCTGCCACTGGCTTTAGCAATGCACCAAGACGTTAACAAACTGTGCACATTTCCACTGCAGTCTGCATCCTTTCCTTTGCTGTTTATTCAGTCAGGGAAGTTCAGGGGACAATAGACAACAGACATTAGACAATAGGTGCAGGAGAAGGCCATTTGGCCCTTCGAGCCAGCACCGCCATTCAATGTAATCATGGCTGATCATCCACAATCAGTACCCCGTTCCTGCCTTCTCCCCATATCCCCTGACTCCGCTATTTTTAAGAGCCCTATCTAGCTCTCTCTTGAAAGCATCCAGGGAACCAGTCTCCACCACCCTCTGAGGCAGAGAATTCCACAGACTCACAACTCTCTGTGTGAAAAAATGTTTCCTCGTCTCCGTTCTAAATGGCTTACTCCTTATTCTTAAAATGTGGCCCCTGGTTCTGGACTCCCCCAACATCGGGAACATGTTTCCTGCCTCTAGCGTGTCCAAGCCCTTAACAATCTTTTGCAGTCCAACAGTTTGGATCTGTTTAAAATAATACTCAAGATGAATTTTACGCAAATAGAATTAGCTATAGGGTGTGGCAAGAGGAGGCTAAAATGCTGCATGGCTTAAATATGATAGAGATACGAGATCGACCTAAAATGCTGGAGTAACTCAGCAGGACAGGCAGCATCTCTCGAGATAAGGAATGGGTGGCATTTCAGGTCGAGACCCTTCTTCAGTATTCCTGGAGTCACGCAGAATGGCCTCATGTTTCCAGACTCTTGTTGTGACCATTTATACCAAAGAGCATTTTGTGTCCCGCTTTGGTATAAACCAGCCACTGTAGATCCTTCCTACACATTTGGCAAATCTGCTTGTCCTCATTCATCTGCTTTGGATGTAGACAAAAGTGCTGGAGAAACTCAGCGGGTGCAGCAGCACCTATAGAGCGAAGAAAAATAGTCAGATTGAAGAAGGGTTTCGGCCCGAAACGTTGCCTATTTCCTTCGCTCCATAGATGCTGCTGCACCCGCTGAGTTTCTCCAGCATTTTTGTCTACCTTCGATTTTCCAACATCTGCAGTTTCTTCTTAAACGATCTGCTTTGGATGGTTGCTGTCTCTGGAGAGAAAGAATATGTGACGTTTCGGGTCGAGACCCTTCTTCAGGCTGAGAGTCAGGGGAGAGGGAGACACAGATAAGGATATAGTGCGTGAAAACAAGAGTAAGTAAGTAAGTAAGTTTATTGGCCAAGTATTCACATACAAGTAATTTGCCTTGGTGCTCCGCCCACGTAACAACATGACATACAGTGACTCAGAAAACACTAAACATTAATAATAATAAAACACTGATGATAAAACACCATTGATCAAGCATGTGAACCAACAAAATAGCAGATCAAAGGGAGGCTGCAGATTTTTGGCTGTTGAGTAGAGCAACTACTCATGGATAAAAACAGTTTTTATGTCTGGCTGTGGCAGCTTTGACAGTCCGGAGTCGCCTTCCAGAGGGAAGTGATTCAAAGGGTTTGTGGCCAGGGTGAGAGGAGGAAAATGTAGACTAGATCATTGTTAGCTGGGAGAAGGTGACAACAAAGCAAACAGAGATAAAATGTAGTCGGGGACTGTTAGACTGGTCGGAGAACTGGGAAGAGGAGGAGGGATGGAGAGAGAAGAACAGCAAGGTTTACTTGAAGATAAAATAAGTCAATGTTCATACCGCTGGGGTGTAAGCTGCCCAAGCGAGATATGAGGTGCTGTTCCTCCAATTTGCAGTGGACCTCACTAGGACAGTGGAGGAGGCCCAGGACAGAAAGGTCGGTGTGGGAACGGGAGGGAGGTTAAACTGTTTGGCAACTGGTGCAACACCGAGACTGCTGGAGGAACTCAGCGGGTCGGGCAGCATTTCTGGTTGGGGACCCTTCTTCAGATGCAACAGGCATGTTTAGAGTCCGGAATTCACTGGGATATGGAAGGATGAGAGGGTATAATATGGAAGCATATACAAATTCTTAAAGGATTGGACAGGCTAGTTGCAGGAAAAATGTTGGGGGAGTCCAGAACCAGGGGTCACAGTGTAAGAATAAGGGGTAGGCCATTTAGGACTGAGACGAGGAAAAACATTTTCACCAAGAGAGTTGTGAATCTGTGGAATTCTCTGCCACAGAAGGCAGTGTAGGATAATTCACTGGATGTTTTCGAGAGAGAGTTAGATTTAGCTCTTAGGGCTAACGGAATCAAGGGATATGGGGAAACAGCAGGAACGGGGTACTGATTTTGGATGATCAGCCATGATCATATTGGATGATGATGCTGGTTCGAAGGGCCAAATGGCCTACTCATGCATCTATTTTCTATGTTTCTATGACCCTTCTTCAGGGTAATTCCCGCATCTGCCGTTTCTTGTGTCTCGTAAGTTGGTTGCAAACGCCTTGTAATCTAATGAAATCAGCCCCACAGGGCTATTGGATCAAAGAAGTATTGGCAGACAGCTCGTAACAAGAACAATTATAATTTCTATCTCCCTCTCCCCTGAGAAGGACAAAAAGTATTTTACTCCATTTTTAATGGCTCAGTAATGAAACCATAGATCTGTTTTGCTCGTAAACCCGCAATTTCCAAAGTTCAATACTTGTACAGGGTAAAAAGTGACAAGCATTCATTAAAAGGCAATTTTCAGCCTATAACAAATCTAATCAGATCAATGATCAGTCTTCTCCAAGTACCGAAAAGGCTTTGGACTCCAAACTACTATGAATTATTCATTCACTTATCAAGAGAATAACCTAGCAACATAGCAATAGACTTTCTAGTCAATTTTTGTCGTGATCTTCTGGTCAATTAACTTGGGATTTGAAACCAAGGGCAGTAGAGTGTGAATGTGGGTACTTTTTGTAGATGAAACACTGTCTGAAGAAAGGTCTCAACCCGAAACATCACCCATTTCCTCCTTCCAGAGATGCTGCCTGTACCGATGAGTTAAGGGCCTGTCCCACGAGCATGCGACTGCACGCGGCAAGCGCGACTAAACCGGAAGCGGGGGCCGCGAGGTGGTCGAGTGAGTGACGTGAATTTTGAGCGAAGTCCGCGTGAAGTACGGCGTCAAGACGCTGCGTCCGGCGTCGAGACGCTGCGCACGCCCGTCGAGGCGATGCGTATGGCCTCAATGTGGCTGCGGGCCGGCAGGGTCAGTTTTTCGGAGCCCCACGCGATGTCGAGACCAGCTCCGCACAACTCCATACGGCTCCGGCGATCGAAGTGGGACCGGCCCCGCGAGGCCGTACGGCTCAAGCGACCACGTTAGGTTGCGCTTGCCGCATGGAGTCGCATGCTCGTGGGACAGGTCCTTTACTCCAGCTTTTTGTGTCTATCTTCGGTGTAAACCAGCATCTGCAGTTCCTTCCTGCACTGTGGCTACTGTCGCACCTCAAAGGTTATATTAATGGCACTAACATCTTGATCAAGTCACTGGGCTACCAGCTAGAGTTCCGGGCTACTGATTCAGAGATAGAATCATGGAATCTTTTAGATTTGGAATGAAGGTGGGTAGAAATAGTTGAGAGACACTCGGAACCAAAGATACTAGAGGAGCTAGTATCCTCTAGTATCTTTGCTTGGAACAGTTTGAGCTTGTGTGTGCAAACTGGCTCACCTACGCCCCCTGTAGATTGTAAAGCGAATCATCTCAAAGCTATTCCTTTGAAATTGCCTTTCATCTGCAAATTATTGCAGATATAACAACCTGGCTGCTCAACACCCGGCTTAAGATCTAACTATTCCTTTGGTTTATGTTTCATTCTCACGAAGAAGAAGAAGATCTGTAAATTTACATTGTTACCAGTAAACGGCAAAAAATATAAGGGGTAAGCCATTTAGAACGGAGACGAGGAAACACTTTTTCTCACAGAGAGTGGTGAGTCTGTGGAATTCTCTGCCTCAGAGGGCGGTGGAGGCAGGTTCGCTGGATGCTTTCAAGAGAGACCTAGATAGGGCTCTTAAAGATATCGGAGTCTGGGGATATGGGGAGAAGGCAGGAACGGGGTACTGATTAGGAATGATCAGCCATGATCACATTGAAGGGCTATTGGAGAAGTCAATGTTCAGGCCACTGGGATGTAGACTACACAACTGTGTCTTGTCACAATTCTGGGTTTCCAGTAGTTTTTGAGAGATAAAAATCAACTTATTCCTGCCACCTCACCTGTATCCACCTATCACTTACCTGGTTAGACACAAAAAGCTGGAGTAACTCAGCAGGTCAGACAGCATTGTGTGGCCAGCAAGACCAGGAATGTATAGATGTGACACCAGTCTCCCTGCTGGCAGTGCCTCAACTGGGCTACGGTCTCAAATGTTTGACCATCTGGATTCCCTTCAGTTCTTCTCTACCACTAGCTCCTCAGTCACTTAGTATTTCTGGGAGATTGTTTGTGTCTTCCTTAGTAAAAGAACCAACGTACTTGTTTAACTGTATCACACCTTATCCTTCCATATCGCTAGTAACTTAAGGGGTTGGACAGGCTAGATGCAGGAAGATTGTTCCCAATGTTGGGGAAGTCCAGAACAAGGGGGAAATCTTTTAGGACCGAGATGAGGAAAACATTTTTCACACAGAGAGTGGTGAATCTCTGGAATTCTCTGCCACAGAAGGTGGTTGAGGCCAGTTCATTGGCTATATTTAAGAGGGAGTTAGATGTGGCCCTTGTGGCTAAAGGTATCAGGGGGTATGGAGAGAAGGCAGGGATGGGATACTGAGTTGGATGATCAGCCATGATATTGAATGGCGGTGCAGGCTCGAAGGGCCGAATGGCCTACTCCTGCACCTATTTTCTATGTTTCCCTCTCAGCCTGAAGAAGGGTCTCGACCCAAAATGTCACCCATTCCTTCTCTCCAGAGATGTTGCCTGTCCCGCTGAGTTACTCCAGTATTTTGTGTCTATCTTCGGTGTAAACCAGCATCTGCAGTTTGTTCCTACAAAGATAGATTGCTTGTGTGTGAGAAGGAATTGCAGATGCTGGTTTAAACCATAGATACACAAAAAGTTGGAGTAACTCAGCAGGACAGGCAGCATCTCCAGAGAAAGAGAATGGGTGACGCTTTGGGTCGAGAGCAAATTTGGACCCCATAACTGAGGAAGGATGTGTTGGCTCTGGAGAGGGTCTAGAGGAGGTTTACAAGAACGATCCCAGGAATGAGTGGGTTAACATATGTTGAGCTTATGACGACACAGGGCCTGGAGTTTAGAAGATTGAGGGGCGTCCTCATACAGAATAGTGAAAGGCCTGGATGTGGAGAGGATGTTTCCACCAGCGGGAGAGTCTAGGACTAGAGGTCACAGCTTCAGAATTAAAGAATAAAAGTTATTTTAGGAAGGAGTTAAGGATGAATTTCTTTAGTCAGAGGGTTGTGAATCTGTGGAATTCTTTGCCACAGAAGGCTGTGGAGGCCAAGTCAGTGGAAATCTATCAGGTGGAGATTGACAGATTCTTGATTAGTGCGGGTGTCACAGGTGATGGGGACAGGGCAGGAGAATGGGGTTGGGAGGTAGAGAGAGATCAGCCATGATTGAATGGTAGAGGGGACTTGATGGTCCGAATGGCCTAATTCTACCCCTGTAACTTGTGACCTTGTGAACAAGGTTATTCTCCTCATAACCTTGCTGGTTTCCCCTTGAGCCTCACATCCGCCATGTCATTAAAACCTCCTTCTTTCACCTCCGCAACATCGCCAAAATCAGACCCTCTCTCACACCTCCCGCCGCTGAAAGACTCATCCATGCCTTCATCTCCTCCCGACTGGACTATTGCAACTCACTTCTCCTTGGCATCAGCTCCACCTACATCAACCGACTCCAACTGGTCCAGAACGCAGCCGCCCGACTCATCACCCACACCAAATCCTGGCATCACATCACTCCAGTCCTCAAACAACTTCACTGGCTTCCCATCTCCCACCGGATCACCTACAAAATCCTGGTCCTCACCTACAAAGCCCTCCACCATCTGGCCCCCCCATATCTCACTGACCTCCTCTCCCCCTACCAACCCTCACGGTCCCTCAGATCCACATCAGCCGGTCTCCTCTCCATCCACAAGTCCAACCTCCGCAGTTTTGGGGACAGAGCCTTCTCCAGGGCAGCTCCCAGGCTCTGGAACTCCCTCCCCCAACTGATCCGCAATTCCGTGTCCCTCACCATCTTCCAGTCCCGCCTCAAGACCCATCTCTTCACCTCTGCCTATCCTTAGCCCCACGTCCCCCTCCCTTTTCATCTGTGCATTAATTGCCTCATATTGTGTTTTGTATTGTATTGTATTGTATTGTATATCTTTATTGTTATTTTCCTGAGTACTCACATACCCAGAGGAAACAAAAAAACGTTACTCAAACCAGTGTCCATTCAGTGTGCAGTAAAAAATAAATAGAAATAAAAATACATATATCATGAACAAGTTTAACACTACTCTCAACTAAACATCAACAGGCGTTCCGATCGGCAGCGGCACGACAATGGCTCTGTCCAGGTTGGTGGTTGGTGAGCGATACTTTGGCAGGGGGCAAAGTCCGTTTAACAGTCTTATAGCCTGCGGGAAGAAGCTGAGGAGCATCCTGCTGGTTTTGCAGCTAATGCTCCTGTACCTCTTCCCAGATGGCAGGATGGAGAATATGTAATGCGATGGGTGGTAGGGGTCTTTGATGATGGAGATGGCTCTGTTGATACATCTCTTCCAGACAGTATTGAATTCTGTCTTTACTTTGTGTACTAGTCATGTCTCTACTATTTATTTCATTCCCCTTACATGTTTTTCCTCTACATGCTCAATTTTTGTAAGGTGTCCTTGAGACTCTTGAAAGGCGCCCATAAATAAAATTTATTATTATTATTATTATATTATCTCAGGCTGTTTACTCACATCTCACAGTGTTAATGCTGAAGGGGTTTTGGCAAACACACGTACGGGAGAGGAGATAATCCAGCTTGACTGTGGTAACAGGACAGGAGGATGGCTGCAGTTACTCAGCGGGTCGGGCAGCGTTCCTAACATGTGAGAGAGGGGCGGAAATGACATTGACGTCAGTGCGGGGCAGGAGAGGGAAAGGGGCGGAAGTGACAACCTTGCCGGCTGGAAGGGGAGGGGTGACGTCAGTGCGGGGCAGGTGAGGGAAAGGGAGGGAAGTGACATCGGGAGGAGGTTGTCGGATGACGTCAGTGCGGGGCGGGTGAGGGAAAGGGACGGAAGTGACATCAGAAGCAGGTTGTCGGATGACGTCAGTGCGGGGCGGGTGAGGGAAAGGGAGGGAAGTGACATCGGGAGGAGGTTGTCGGATGACGTCAGTGCGGGGCGGGTGAGGGAAAGGGACGGAAGTGACATCCTTTTGCCGGCGGGAGGGATGACGTCAGTGCGGGGCGGGTGAGGGCAAGTGACATCCTTGGCGGCGGGAGGGGTGACGTCAGTGCGGGGCGGGTGAGGGAAAGGAAGGGAAGTGCATCAGGAGGAGGTTGTCGGATGACGTCAGTGCGGGGCGGGAGAGGGAAAGGGAGGGAAGTGACATCAGGAGGAGGTTGTCGGATGACGTCAGTGCGGGGCGGGGAGCGAGGGGGAGAGGGTAAGAAGTGACATCTAGTGCGGGGCGGGTGACGTAGTTCCGGTGGAGGGAGGAGGGGGGGCGGGCACACTCTCTCTCTTTCTCGCAGCCTGACAGCGGCAGCGGCGGCGATCACCAGCTGAGGAGCGGGGAGCCGGCGAGCAGCCATGTTCCGAGCGGCGCTGAGGTGCAGCAGCAGCAGCAGAGGCGGCCTGGCCGCTTGGAGGAGGGCGGCGGCGCTGGCGGTCAGTGGGGGGTCGCCATCATCCCAGGCCCAGGCCCGGGCCCAGCCGGCGGGTGAGTGAGTGAGTGAGAGACGGAGAGCATGAGGCGGCGGTGACGACCCCCTAAAATGGCGGGCACTGGGGGGGGTGTGTGTGAGGCGGCATCAGCCCCCAGCCCCGGCCCCCCGACCTCCCCCTCTCCCCGCTGCAGCCGCACCGGCCCGTGTCCTTGTAATGACCCGGCGGCAGGAGAGGTAGGCCTCGGGCCTGTGGGCGGGGAGACCACGGGTACACACGCCGGCCGGCCGGCCTCCACTGGCAGCGGTCACCCCCCCCTCAATCCGTCACCCCCTCACCGCTAGCCTCACCCTGCGGTCACTCCACCCTCCACCCTCAATCCGTCACCCCCTCACCCTCCCTCCACCCTCCTCACCCCGTCTCCCCCTCTGTCACCCCCTCCCTCCACCCTCCTCACCCCGTCTCCCCCTCTGTCACCCCCTCTGTCACCCCCTCCCTCAACTCCTCCCCTCTTCCCTACCCTTCTCACCTTGTAGTCAACACCCCCCATCCTCACTACACAGCTGACAGTTCTCCCTGCCCCCCCCCCCCTTCCCTTTTCCGTATCCTATCCACCCAACCACACCTCCTACTTCCTGCACACTGCTGACACTTCTTTTGTGGATATCTTCAGCCCAGCCAATGTTAGCTCCCCCACCCACTGTTAAACCCCCTCCTCTTCCCCGGTAGTTAATAGCACGTTATCTTTCTCCTTGCAGTCACCTTCCACTCATTAAGGTCACCTTCCCTGTGTCCCTGCAGACTCTTCATTCACTGGCTTTCTGAACACCTTTTCATCTTACTCCAGATATATATAATTAGAAACATAGAAAATAGGTGCAGGAGGAGGCCATTCGGCCCTTCGAGCCTGCACCGCCATTCATTGTGATCATGGCTGATCGTCCCCAATCAATAACCCGTGCCTGCCTTCTCCCCATATCCCTTGACTCCACTAGCCCCTAGAGCTCTATCTAACTCTCTCTTAAATCCATCCAGTGGCTTGGATTGATTCTTCCCCCTGCATCCTCCTTTGCCCACATCTCCCTCTTCCACCACTCCCCGTATTGCTGTCACCTTGTGTACATCTTTAATGACCCTTGGGTGATTGTGGCGGTTTAAGAACGATGCAAACTAGAAATCCGAGAAACCATGAAATACTGTCTTAATCGTTAGCCAGAATGCAGCGTTTGCGGACTTAAAGCACGCCTTACAGAGGCCCGTGACTGATGTGCTCGACTAATGTATTGGGATTTGAAGATTGTTCTCTTTTTAGTTTTCATTAGAATTTCTAAATTGTCACCACCTCCGTCTGCAACCGCCAAAATTAACACTGCATTTGGTGGAAGGATATTTCAAGGTCGTTATTTTACTTCTGGCCTGAAGTCACGTCCACAAATGCTGCAGCACTATATTCAAATTGTCAAAAAGACTCCTACTTTTATGGAATCTAAAACACACGTCCCATATGATATTTTTGATTTGATTGTTTCCTGTTTGGGGGACACTCTTGAGGTAAGGATTGTTTTGGGATAGATTAAAGTTTTTGAAGGTCGTGCATTATTTTAAACTTTCACACGAGGCACTGGAAACTGTCCTTGAATATTTTTAAGGTGGATGTGGATTATTGGGTGAAAGGTTATTGTAGTTAGAAGATAACACTGTTGGGGTTACAATCAGATTAGCAATGATCTTATCAAATTGCAAAGCAGGCTTGAAAGGCTCAATGGTCTGTGTGGGTCTGAATGAACACCTTATGAGTCAACTCACACATTTAAGAGTATACATTTTTTTTGCAGTGCCATGAAGAACCTGTCTCTGGAATAGAGAGCATGCCCCAATATAATTTTTAGGTTTTATTACTGTGTTGGCATCCGTGCTTTGTTAAACTAGCATGAATAGGAAATGACTGAACTTCAGTTAATTAATTTAGAGAGTCCAGTTGTAAATATATTAATGAATTACTTTGGAAAGCTAATTGAATCAGTCTGCATTCAGGCGTGGGATACATGAACTGCTTGGAACAGCTATTATTCCCGGAATGTCTTGGCGTACAGGACAGATAAAAAACATCAGTACCTCTCTGAGGCCTTCGGTTGCAACTGGAGTTGTTGCTTGTGCTCGGCATTTTCTTTATTAAGTCTCCAGCCCATGTTTTAATCTTCCCCTTAAGGTGTCAAAAGGTGAAGATTGAAACACAGAGGCCATGTGAAATCTGATGTAAAATTCTATGAAGTATAGTGGCTGTTCTTCAGGCTCTCTAAGAACTTCAAGTAGAGTTTTGCATTTGCCAGTATTCATATAAATGGCAATTTTTAAAAGGCCTCGTTGAATTGCGAAATATCATTTTTCTAAATATGTTTATCAAGATTGCTCTCAAATGGAAGAAATTGGAAAATATTGGTTGATGAAGCATTTCACCCCTTTTTGATTTTTGAATTTGTTAAGATGCTGAGCATTGGTGGTGAGCCCTTAAACTGTTCATTTGAAGCATTTTAAGGAAGTTGAGGGTTTATTTTTTCGGTTCTGGGAAACTGCTTGGGCTTGGCTCTGTTAATAATTAACGTTTCCTTATATTTCAAAATGAGCATTGTAATAAATTGGGCAAGATTTATTGTTACTGATCCAGCATTGCATTCCAAAAGAGATTAATGTCCTGCTTTCTGGATTAATTTCATAAGTCACACCTCCAGGCAATCTTTTGTTTTAAGTGTTGAGAAGAATTGTGGATCGGGTGTCTGTTCCCATTATTGACGTTCGTTTACTGGGCACAGTGCAGAGCCGGCATAATATGAGTGCTCCTCCACCCCAGAAAATCTGCCAGGGGACAAATTGTCAGTGGCCAGGTTATTTGGAAGTCTTTTTGCAACATGCGAGGAACTGGACATCGGAAACAGGTTGTTTCTGATTTGAATCGGTTGTAATCTTTTCTTTCCTCACATTCTCAAGATCAGGTTAGGATTTTTATTTTGCCATGTATTGAAATGTTTCTGGTTTACTGCCACCTTGTTTAATTGCCATTGAGCAATTTAAAATTCTACAGTTCAGACATCAAGAGTCATATGTCCCGGATGGGACAATGAACATGGTAAACCTTCGCTGACATATCTTTGATCATGATCTGCATTTTAACATCTTGAAGTCTTCAACTGAGATTGATTTGTTGAGTTTGGAACTGTTTGGCAACTGATACAAACTGTAATCTTCTTGGTCATCTGCCATTCTTTCAGTGGAAGCTAGTTCTCTCTCAATCTCTAGTATTTGTGTGAGCATTCGTGGTGATTTTGTTCAGTCTGTGGCATGGCTTGATTTTCTCTTTGCACAAGACAGGTTTATGATAATTAAATTACTTGTTAATATTCTGGAAAATGTGCACACCTGTTCTTAAAAATATTTCACAAATAAAATTACAGCAGCCTTGTATTGTAGTAGGTTGAATTCTCAGCATTGCACGTTGAAGACTGGAAATAAATTGTGACCTTGGTCGAGATGTCCACAAGAGGATAATACAGTAATGCATGGTATTTATTAATGGTGGCAGTCACTATGTGTCCCATCAGTTTAATTATCTGTAAGGTGATTATTTAATGAAATGAAAGAACTGCAGCAAGTGTATGTGTGGAGCAGTAGGCCATTGAATATATTGGTTGATGAAAGTAGGATTTTGCATTGCATTTCTTTGACAGCTGCCCTTGCTGCCCGATGGTATTCACATGGGAAGCAGGAGACGGATGAGGAGTTTGATGCCCGCTGGGTGACGTACTTCAACAAGCCTGACATCGACGCATGGGAGCTCCGAAAAGGTAAAAGGAAAAATCTGTTGGGATAGCCTGTTGATGTCACTGCCCCTCGGAGAACGTTTCAACCTCACAGACCATGTCTATTGCCCAAAAATCAAGCTTTCCTTACTACCGCTTGAATAAAGTTGGAAGACGAATTGTAATGTGAATCGTGACAAATTAATTTTTGCATAAAAAAATCTGAATTTTGTCATGGGTTATGGGATGAAGGCAGGAAATTAGATTAGGGGCCAGAGATGAGCCATGATTGAATGGTGGAGTAGACTCGATGGGCAGAATGGCCTAATTCTACTCCTATTACTTGTGAAGTTGTGAATTAATATCCCCGCCCCCACACAAGCCCCATTGAAAGCAGGTGATCAGTTCAATTGTGCATTATGATCCTGTGGAGGTGAAAGGAGAATTTTATGTCCATTCATTTTTCTTCCAAACTTTCTCCCGAAGTCTGTTTGTTTTCCCGTAATTGTGCTCTAGTGGTTTGTATCTGTGAGGCTGTAATTTGGGTACTGCCTGGAGTGGGAACGAACAAGACATTGGGCCGGGATGGGAACAAAGCAGAATTTGTGGCAGACACGTGAGTGCCTGTTCATGTGCTATTTTGAGTGAGATGGGTGAATTGAAAGTATAATGGGCGCAGTGTAAGATTTTTTTTCTTTACCAATTTATTGGGGTCATTAGGCAAAGTGGAATGCAGTAAAAAGGTTATTTGTTGCGATGGACAGCAATAAAATATGGTACGCATGCTGCCTGATGAGTTATTTTACTCCAAACTTCAGTGGATTTAGAGTATTGTGTCTTAACATACCAATTAATTTGATATGACCATTTACCATCAGTGAAAGGATTTGGACTGTGTTAAATAATGGTCATAGAAACATAGAAAATAGGTGCAGGAGTAGGCCTTTCGGCCAATCAATATGATCATGGCTGATCATCCAACTCGGTATCCTGTACCTGCTTTCTCTCCATACCCCCTGATCCCTTTAGCCACAAGGGCCACATCTAACTCCCTCTTAAATATAGCCAATGAACTGGCCTCAACTACATTATGTGGCAGAGAATTCCACAGATTCACCACTCTCTGTGTGAAAAATGTTTTTCTCATCTCGGTCCTAAAAGATTTCCCCCTTATCCTTAAACTGTGACCCCTTGTTCTGGACTTCCCCAACATCGTGATGGTTGAAAAATGCTGTTCCTAATTATACAATTTTCCCATCTATTTGGTCTGTTTCCAATTAGCAGCCATGTGGGTTTGTGGCAAGTGTATTTTGTCGATGGTGTAGAATGTGAGAAGGGTCACTTGGTTGGGGTTGAGATCTTGTTGGAGGCTTTTGGAGCAAGACATCCAGTAGTGAGGAACTGCAGTCTGAATAACTCAGTCTGAAGAAGGGAATTGTCCTGAAACGTCACCTATTCGCTTTCTCCAGAGATGCTGCCTGGCCTGCTGAGTTACTCCAGCTTTTTGTGTCTATCTCCAGTATGGCTGTGTGGTGTCTGACATACACTGCCGCTCCAAGCCAATTTGGATTGATGACTGTTGGCGCTAAATGCAGTTTGTATTCTGCTGTGTAACTATTTTCATTGCGGGGACATAAAGCACAAAGTCCCAGAGTAATTTGTTGGGACAGGCAACATCTCTGGAGGACATGGAGCTGCAACATTTAGGTTGGGATCCTGATTATAGTAGGGCAAAGGCTGCTGGCAAGGAGGTGAAGGCAGGGCAAGGGCTGGAACCTGATAGACGGATACAAGTGAAGGGGTGTAGAAAGGATCAGTAGATGCTCGTAGAAACCAAACGTAGACACAAAGCGCTGAAGGAACTCAACCGATTAGGCAACATCTCTGGAGAAAAAGGGTGGGGGATGTTCCATCCGAAGAAGAGTCCCTGAATCAAGTTCTGCTTCTGTGCCAGTCTGAGCTGGACTGACATACATGTTGGTGTAAGAAAGAACTGCAGATGCTGGTTTAAAACGAAGGTAGACACAAAATGCTGGAGTGACTCTCTGAAAAAGGGTCTCATCCGAAACGTTAACCATTCCTTCTCTCTAGAGATGCTGCCCATCCTGCTGAGTTACTCCAGCATTTTGTGTCTACCTTTGACATATGTGGGTTCTTGGTCCTTGCAGCATGCAATTTAAACTTCCCTAATCGGATCCCTGTCCCTTCTATTCTTTTGTGCACTTGCATTGCATTAAATGCTTGATATTTCTTTGAAAATTGTCGTTTTAAGAAAAACCTCTGCTTTGCTGATTTTGCTGCAGTGAATGCCTATTTTACTTTCAGGAATGAACACCCTCATTGGATACGATCTGGTTCCTGAACCCAACATTATTGATGCAGCCCTGAGAGCATGCCGTAGATTAAATGATCTAGCTAGTGCAATCCGTATCCTCGAAGCAGTGAAGGTCAGTGGAATTGAAACGGCTTTACCTTCAGTTACTTGTTTTGTAATCATGAAGGTAAAAGATTGTAGCGTGTTGATATCTGGGTGAGATATTTAGTTTGCACATGAGAATAGTGTAGTATTTTTTTTTTTTTTGCAGACCTATAAAATGGAGGCAATTTTGGTTGCTGCATCCTGTTTGAATCTGCAATGCAGATATCCTATTTATTGCTCAGATGCTTTAAACATGTAACCTCTTGCAAGTTGCTAAGTGCTGCAAATACTGAATATCTGTGATACTTTACTGTTAGCCCATTTTCTCTCCTGGCTATGCTGCACTTCATATCTTCATTTACCTGGGTCAGATCGGAATCGGAGCCCTTCTGTGGCTGAGCTGACGAGGCTTGTTGTCTGAAGGCTGAGGCAAGAGGAACTGAAATGTGAAGCCACATGCCTCCAGATTCAGGGGCAGTTTCTTTCCAGCTATTACAGGCAACTGACCCATCCCATCACCAACTAGAGAGCAGTCCTGACCTACCGTCTACCTCATTGGAGACCTTTTAAATCTGTTTTTCTTCCCTCAGATGTGACCCGACTATTCCCTGCATTTCCACTGTGCATTTTGCAAGCAAACAATGAATAATCTACGCACCACTGACACTGCTCCCCTGTGGTGCCGTTGCCTGCAATCTTACGCTATGCAATTGATTCTTAATACCCCTTAGAATTAGCAATATGGCTTCCCCCAGAATTAGCATATTCTTTGATCAAACTATTAATGATATTATTGCAGAAAACAAAGGCGCCCGTTTGGATTTCAACATATACATTTTTTTCCACGAAGGGTGAAAACAGAAGGGAGTGACTTTAATGTGAAAGTGAATTTAGAATAAAAGTTAGCTCCAGTGTTGGTGCTGGTGAATTGCTGCTTTAAGTTGAAATAAGCTGTTTACTTGCATCGGAATAAGCCAGCTCTTTTAGGCCATAATATAACCATGCAAATGCTAGTTCCCGGGCTATGCAGTCATTCTCCAATCATTTGGCACATCTCCAGTGCAATCCTTTCACTTAAAACGTTGCACAGTAATATAAGGACAAGGACAAACAGACTTAAAAACAGTTTTTACCCCACTGCTATAAAGGCACTAAATGTAGCCGCCAAGGAACGCAGGGGCGATACATACATACATGAAATCGACAGAAGGATGTAGGGCTGGGTGTTTATGCGTGCTATTTTTATGATATTTATTTTAGTTGTTTATCTTTTTAAATATTTTACTTTGTATGTATCGTTAGCTTTTAGAAATGTTTGAATGGTGCACTGACTGGCTGACATTTTACAATTTCGTTGTACATGGTTCATGTTACAATGACAATAAAGAAACTATTCTATTCTATTCTATAAGATAAAAAATCAGTAAAACCCCCTGAGTTTGAAGGGGGTTTAAACAGCAGCAGGAAGTGGAACATGTTAAGTTTCAGCGCGTATGTTATGATTTGTCAAAGCGAGCTGAAACATGCAAGAACATCGTACACTAGAACAGGCCACAAATCCAACCAGTGTTTCCTGGAGGGGTGGGGGGAGAGGGAGGGGTAGGGGAAGAGGTGGAAGAAGGACAGAGGGGTAGGGGGAAGGGGGCGGAGGGAGAGAGGGAAGGGGGGTGGGGGAGAGAAGGATGGGGGTGGGAGGAGGAGAGAGGGGAGGGGGAGAGAGGTGTGGGGGAGGGTGGAGATGGGGTACCACCATGAGGTACCACCTCCAGTTTAAATTCCATTTGGAATATTTTGGAGGACCAAGAAACCAAGAACCAAGAACCTGACACACCCCGCCAGTGTTTGCTACCTCCGTTCAGGCCACCTACCCTTGCTCCCATTTCAGACTGCAAGAGGGTGCCGTATGCTGGATATTTGTACGCCAGATTATTGGTGTTTTGCTGTGGTCCGGTTTATTGCATTATATGGCTGAATTAACGTTGACTCCTCTCAATTTTACAGGATAAAGCCGGACCTCACAAAGAGATCTATCCGTACGTTATTCAAGAACTCAGGCCCACGCTAACCGAACTCGGAATTCCTACCCCAGAGGAGATAGGTCTAGACAAATTATAATATTATACTTTGGTGAGTTTAGAATAGCACTGCTTAAATATTTTGTATGATTCAACCAATTTAATGTAATAAGATATGCAACATTTCAAATTTGTATTTTTAAGTTAATAAAATCATGTGTAAGAATAAAATAATGTACTGGATTGGCCACCAAAAAAAATAGTTGGAGTCTACTTTATAATAGCAAATATTCTTTATTTCTATGGTGGCCTTAATGTAATAACATGTCCCAAGGTGGTGCATGAGTGTTATCAGACAATATTTAACACTAAGCCACAATCATACAGTCATCTACAGAAAGTGAAATCTGAATAATTTGCTGTGGAAAATATTGAGCTAAAAGATATGCTAAACTCTTAAATTATTTTCAATTGATTTAAGGAGTTTAACTTGATCCCATATTATGGTCTGTTAGCATTCAGAAATTTCCTATTAATAGAATCTATATCCCCATGTGCACAAAGCTGGAATGATCCCGGTCTTTGGATTCTTCCTGATAGACTATAGGTGCAGGAGTAGGCCATTCGGCCCTTCGAGCCAGCAGTGCCATTCACTGTGATCATGGCTAATCATCCACATTCAGTTCCCCATTCCTGCCTTCTCACCATATCCCCTGAGGGACTCTGCTATCTTTAAGAGCTTTAATGCATTTAAGAGCTTTATCTTTAATGCATTCAGACACTCTTAAAGTCTTGGAGGTGCAAGAAACTGCACATGCTGGAATCTGGAGCAAAAAAAACAAAAACTGCTGGAGTCACTCAGCACATGAGGCAGAGGGACAGTCAATGTTCCTGGTCATGAATTGCTAACCATCCCTTTGCCTCCACTGTGCTGCCTGACCCATTGAGTTACACTAGCAGTGTGTAGGAAGGGACTGCAGATGCTGGTTTAAACGGAAGATAGACACAAAATGCTGGAGTAACTCAGCGGGACAGGCAGCATCTCTGGAGAGAAAGAATGGGTGACGTTTTGTGTCAACGTATCTGAAGAATGGTCTCGACCAAAACGTCACCCATTCCTTCTCTCCACAGATGCTGCCTGTCCCGCTGAGTTACTCCAGCATTTTGTGTCCATCGAGTTGTACGAGCAGTTCGCTTTGTCCTTACTTGTTGACTTTTGTAGTGGACGAATTTCAAGGCTTCATTAAAAATGATCCATGGGTGGTGCTGACTGAGTCGCCATTCTTTACTTGTGATAGGTTAATCTAGAGAAGGTGATACATTTATTAATGAGTTGGAAATTTCATCAATTGCCTTCATCAATTACTTGTCTGTTTTTAATGAAATGGCTCTGAAAAACGTTGACTTTGGTATAGATTTCTCATTCCACTAGCGTTTAGATTTTTAAAGATACTGTCGCCTCAATAAAAAATGATCCCTACTCCACCTTTCTAGACCATTGCGTCATTTGACATCTTCATGTAATTAATGGTTTTTGTTGCCAATGACTCAGTCCAAAATATTGCTTTGTTGGTGAAACATTTCAGAGTCGAGCAACATTACTACTTTTCAATAAAGCAAAGAATAATTTGATATTGGATGCTTAATACATTGCTGGATCTTGTGATTCAACCCTCGCACTGAATGGAAAGTAATTGCTTGACGCACCTTGATGCATTGCGTCTATCTTCAGCCTCTTTCAGATTGCCCTCTGTGCCTGTGATCATTCAAAAATGCCAACTTCTTAGTTTAGTTTAGAGATACAACGCGGACACAAGCCCGTCGACTCACTGAGTCGGCACCGACCTGCGATCACCGCACGTTAACACTATCCTACATAGTAGGGACAATTTACATTTATACCAAGCCAGTTTACCTACATACCTGGAGTGTGGGAGGAAACTGAAGATCTCGGAGATAAACCCACGGGGAGAACGTACAAGCTCCGTACAGACAGTCGGGATAGAACCATTGTCCCCAGCGCTGTAAGGCAGCAACACCACGCTGCGCCACTGTGCCCTCCCAACTAAGGTTACTGACATTTAATAACCAGGCTTGTATGACCCACGCAATCTGTACTTATGGTTGTTGCGTCATTTATTTTGTGCCTGGATCTTTGAGGTGCAGCCATTTCAGCTGACGGCAGATCTGTAGGTGGGACTGAGAATGTCATGTCTAGATTTGTCAGGGCAGCTTGTAAAAGTAAAATGCTGGTTGCCTAATTACTGCTGTTATAAGATCAAATCTGGTTCTGAACAATTTAAGTAAACCACACAGTGTTTGAGTAACTTGGGATTAGGCAGCATCTGTGAAGGGAATCGATGTGAGATTTCAGTTCGGGCCTCGGAAGAAATGAGTCTGAAGAGCGTGTGCTAGTTGGGCCAAAGGGCCTGTTTTCATGCTGTATGACTGACTCTAAGGTTTGCAAGTGGAAACGTCGCCCATCCACTCCCTCACAGATGCTGCCTGACGTGCTGAATTCCTCCTGCACTTTGTCTTTTGCTCACGATTCCAGCATCTGCAGTTCCCTTTTCCTGCAAACAAAATTATGTGCTTAAATGTAGGACTTTTGCATGTAATTTTAAGGCGTATTATAGCAAACTATTTTAGGATCTGTCAGGGAACTAGAATTGGAAACTTTATTGTCAGAGTGAAATTCTTTGCTTGCTTACCCACATTATGCAAATAGTGGCCACATAAAGGGCGCATGCAAAGTTACAAATTCCTGCCATGCGCCAGTTCCCCCTTTGTTCGAATGTGGTTCTCATTGAAATGCGAGAGAATATTTGGACTTGCACGAAATTTAGTTTTAATTTGGCGTGTCTGCTGAGGAGACCATGTACCTGCACAAGAGATGAGCTATTAGATTCAGTAACGTTTGGAAAGATTTTTCTCAATCATACTATATTCTATACTCCTTTGCTCTTTCTTAAAATAAATATATGAGCCTAACTATGGATTATTCTTCATATTAAAATACCCGCTGGACCTTCAACTTTCTAAGCCCCCCCCCCCCCATACACAAGAACGTTGTTCCTAGTTTTTAATGCTTCTCCCCAATTCTTCCATTTCTCCCTTATTAACCTACCTTTGGAAGTTCTGATTTTCGCTCACGTGGTTGGATAAGTTCTGTTTTCTCTTATGAAATCACCTTGGGATATTTTACTGCATTAAACACAAACGCGAGTTTCTTTAATATTCCCTCCACAGATGCTGTCCGACCTGCTGAGTTGCTCCAGCACTGTGTTGTGCTTTATTTATTGCCATGTGTAGAACTAAGTCTCGGGAAGATAGTATGCTTGAGTAACTCAACGAGACGGGCAGCATCTCTGGTGAGATGGAATGGGCGACGTTTCGGGTCGAGACCCTTCTCCAGAGATGCTGCTTGTCCCGCTGAGTTACTCCAGCTTGTTGTGTCTATCTTCTGTTTAAACCAGCATCTGCAGTTCCTTCCTGCACATAATATCCTTGATGTTTTCTATTGTGATAATATCCTTTATATTTTCTATTTCCTATATTTATTGGCAACTTTGTTCAGTTTGAGTGAGATCAAAAGGAATTTGCTTGACGTTATGCAACATCTTTTCTCTTCCAGACGGTTTCCAGACCTTCATTTGATGTGGTTGTACATGATACAAGATACAGTGTGAAATATTACTATCGGACATTTAATTCTGTTCTGTTGTATGTATTCTGTTCCCCTATGAACTTAGTTCAATAAACAGTGGCCTGATACATTGATACCTGCTGTTTGAACAGATTTATATCATCATAATCATAATTACTTTATTAGCCTAGTATGTTTTGCAACATACGAGGAATTTCATTTGCCATACAGTCATACCAATAAAAAGCAACAAAACACACCAAGTACATTTTAGCATAAACATCCACCACAGTAACTCCTCCACATTCCTCACTGTGATGGAAGGAGAAAAAAAAGTTTAAATCTCTTCCCCCCTTTGATCTCCCGTGGTTGGGGGTCTCGGGTCTTCCGTTGACGGGACTATCTTCATGCCCATAACCGCCGGTCGATCGGGCCCTCCGTGTCGGGGCGATCAAGCTCTCGCATGGAGGTGGGGGAATCTCAACTCCCCCGTGCAGAGCGATCAAACTCCGGGTCGGGCCTGGTCGAACCTTCTGCTTCGTTGGAGCACCCGCTGATCCCAATGATTATGCTTGCGCAGTCATTTCCCCATCAATGTCTGGGCTGCCAAAAGCACTAGCACTTCCAGGTGGCAGCAGCTTCAACTTGACAATGTTCATGCCAATGCTGTCTTTAACAGCTGTGGTAGTTGTCGGATGCTGTTTCTCCGTGAGGCCACTTGGGTAGCTTGCTCACACTATTTTGAGAAGAATCTGGGGAGTTAGCTTTCACCCACCTCATTGATGACTGATTGAAAATCTGTAAGAAATATTTGTAGGCAAAGTTTTGAGTCAGTGTTGGTCTAGTTATTGAACCTCATCTACTGCACCGATGTAGTCTCCTGTCCATCGGCGAGACCAAACATCGCGCTGCAACCACTTCTCGGGACACTTGCACTTACCCCGCCAAGGCTGATTGGGTCCCCTTTTTAGTATTCAAGAGAGAATTGTATGTAACTTCTTGCGGCTAACGGAATCAAGGGATATGGTGAGAAAGCAGGACCCGGGTACTGATTCTGGATGATCAGCCATGATCATATTGAAAGGCAGTGCTGGCTTGAAGGGCCGAATGGCCCACCTGCACCCATTTTCTATGTTCCGTGAGCCATTTTAACTCTCCTTCCCATTCCTATACTGACCTTTCTGTCCTAGCCCTGCATTGTCAGAGTGAGGCCACAAACAAATTTTGATGAATAGCACCTCATTTTGCTTGGGTTGCCCACAACACAGCGGTAGGAACATTGATTTTTCTAATTTTAGGTAACTTCTACATTTTCTCTCTCCTTCCATTCCTCCTGCCTCAGAATAATAATAATAATATATTTTATTGCCATTGCACATAGGTGCAACGAGATTTGGTATGCAGCTTCCATCCGATGTCAATGGGTGTGTGTTTAGAATGGAGATGAGAAGGAATTTCTTTAGCCAGAGGGTGGTGAATAGAAACATAGAAATTAAGTGCAGGAGTAGGCCATTCGGCCCTTCAAGCCTGCACCGCCATTCAATATGATCATGGCTGATCATCCAACTCAGTATCCTGTACCTGCCTTCTCTCCATACCCCCTGATCCCTTTAGCCACAAGGGCCACATCTAACTCCCTCTTAAATATAGCCAATGAACTGGCCTCAATTACCTTCTGCGGCAGAGAATTCCAGAGATTCACCACTCTGTGTGAAAAAAGTTTTCCTCATCTCGGTCCTAAAAGATTCCCCCCTTATCCTTAAACTGTGACCCCTTGTTCTGGACTTCCCCAACATCGGGAACAATCTTCCTGCATCTAGCCTGTCCAACCCCTTAAGAATTTTGTAAGTTTCTATAAGATCCTCCCTCAATCTTCTAAATTCTAGCGAGTACAAACCGAGTCTATCCAGTCTTTCTTCATATGAAAGTCCTGACATCCCAGGAATCAGTCTGGTGAACCTTCTCTGTACTCCCTCTATGGCAAGAATGTCTTTACTCAGATTAGGAGACCAAAACTGTACACAATACTCCAGGTGTGGTCTCACCAAGACCCTGTACAACTGCAGTAGAACCTCCCTGCTCCTATACTCAAATCCTTTTGCTATGAATGCTAACATCTGGAATCTGGAATTCGTTGCCATAAACAGCAGTGGAGGCCAAGTCATTGTATTTTTAATGTGAAGATTGATAGTTTTTCTGATTAGTAAGGGCATCAATGATTGTGGGGTTGAGAGAGAGAAAATAGATCATCCATGATTGTATGGTAAAGCAAACTTGATGGTCGGATTCTGCTTCTGTCTTGTGATCCAGAGGTTTGGAAACATCTGAATTATTTTCTATCCATCTTAATGGTTTCTGGAGATTGGTTGTAGTCCTCCTGGGCGTTGGCCATAACTTTCAGAGCTGGGAGATGTAAAACTGTTAGCTGTAGAATGCTGCAACAGAGTTAGAGGAAACTGAAGGCTTCCTCTAACACTGGAAAAGATAGGGGTTAATATCCTACAGGGGAGGTAACAGAGGCACCAGATGAACTTGTTCTAGGTGGCAAAGCTGTAACATGAAGACCATCAATGAAGACTCAAGAGACTGCAGATGGTGGAATCTTGAGCACAAACAAGAGTTGCTGGAGCAACTCTGTGGATCTGCAGCATGGACAGGTGACATTTTGGGTTGAGACCCCTCAGACTATTTCTCCCTGGTTTTCACAGAAGGTGCACCCACCTTGCTTTGCTCACTGCCAAAGGAACAAAGTTTCAAGGCTGCGATGGTGGGGCCGTGGTCAGAATTTTGTATCGTGCCCCAGATATACAGCATCATGGATTGTAAATTGCCCGTGAGCAGCTTCTGTTGACATGGGATGGTGGTGGTAACAAGTGCATCTTGTGCTTGTCAAAGTGAAGCCTTGATCCAGGGGCAAGTGGGTGCAAGTAATGAGATTGGGTTGCCTGTTATGGATGATATGGAAGATTGCTCCCGATGTTGGGGAAGTTTAGGACAAGGGGTCACAGCTTAAGGATAAGGGGGAAATCCTTTAAAACCGAGATGAGAAGGACTTTTTTCACACAGAGAGTGGTGAATCTCTGGAACTCTCTGCCACAGAGGGTAGTCGAGGCCAGTTCATTGGCTATATTTAAGAGGGAGTTAGATGTGGTCCTTGTGGCTAAAGGGATCAGAGGGTATGGAGAGAAGGCAGGTACGGGATACTGAGTTGGATGATCAGCCATGATCATATTGAATGGCGGTGCAGGCTCGAAGGGCCGAATGGCCTACTCTTGCACCTAATTTCTATGTTTCTATAACGTACACACATCGAATGGGCTGAAGATTGCATCCTAATTGCAGCTTAGTACCCTCCTGCCTATCCATGGACCACCAGCATCCTGCATCGTAAGGTCATTGTGTGGTATTGAGCAGTTAGTTTTCTGGGCTAGGCTGTAGGCTTTGGGTGGAGTCATTCCTGGGATGATGGAGTGGGGGGGGATGCTTCCATCTGGGGTAACGAGCAACAGTGGCAGGAATCTGGAGAAAACCCAAGCGGTCGCCGGAAGAACGTGCAAACTCCGTGCAGACAGCACCCATCGTCAGGATCGAACCCGGGTCTCTGGTGCTGTACGGAAGCAACTCTACCACTGCACCGCCCTTTGAGACATGGAGACAAATGATCAAGAGAGAGGGAGGACGAGGTTTGTGTGTTGAGCCAGAATATGTCTGTGTGTGTATGTGTGAGAGAGAGAGAGAGACAGGCACAATACACTTACCCATATCTCTACAATGACCACACTACTTTATAGATGGGCATTGCCTGCTTCCTGTAAATTGGTGAAACCCTCGTAATGTCAACAACAACATCCTAATGCCTCAATCAACAAACACCACAAAGAACGTCAAGCTTGAGTAGTAAATGATAGCTGCAGCAGAAACCTGCATTTGAAACCACATTGTGAAATTCTCTTGCAGTCCAGCAAAACCCATGTAATTGTGAACTTCCGCTGGTTGCCAGCGAGATTTGAACTGCCACGTTCACAACACCGCCATTGAGTGGGTTCATTGCTTTTTCATAGATCTTTGCTGTTAAGGTCCTGTCCCACTTTCACGACCTCTGCCGAGTTTGCCCTTGACTCATACTCGCAGCATGGTCGTTGCAGGCCGTGATGCTAGTGTTTAAGAAGGAACTGCAGACGCTGGAAAATCGAAGGTAGACAAAAACTCAGTGGGTGCAGCAGCATCTATGGAGCGAAGGAAATAGGCAACATTTCAGGACGAAACCCACCTTCAGACCCGTGACGCTAGTCGTAGGTACTCGTGGCATCAAGTAGGTCGGGGCGTTTTTTCTAGCCTGATGAAAAATGTCCAAGAGTAAAAAAGGTCGTGAATTAGGTTGTGAAAATGGGACAGGGCCCTTTACTCTTCACCAAAACTGCAGGATGTGAGTTATCACCAAAGCCTTCCTGTTTATGCTGAATCGCATGAGGGAATGTAGACGATTCAATGAGAATACTGGGTCTCACGAGCTGTTTTAATGTTGTCCCATTTTTGCTCTGCTTCCACATTGACCTATAAAAATTGGAGTTTCTTCAAGTATCAACGAGATAACAAGCTAAAAAATTGATGAAGGTTGGCTGAAAAGATACTCATTTAAAATTAATCAGCAAGTGGTATTTCATCATAACAGATTCTGTGTGGTTTCCTTTGAGCTGTTTATAAACTGCATCTGTCTAATGTATTTCCTCTTTTTGTGATCTGCAGATTAAATGCACTGGCAATTATTGTCCCTGGCTTTTTTTCTTGGAAGGTGTGAAATTATCTTTTTCACGTGCTGAAATAATAGGCAGGGTGCTGCCGGAGTGTTGTCTTGCATATGATCGGTTTTGCTTGCTTAAGAAGGAACTGCAGATGCTGGTGTACACCAAAAATAGACACAAAATGCTGGTGTAACTCAGCTGGTCAGGCAGCATATCTGGCGGAAAGGAACGGGTGACGTTTCAGGTCGAGAACCTTCATCTGACACTGAAGGGTCTCGACACGAAATGTCAGCTATTCTTTTTCTCCAGAGATGCAGCCTGACCCGCTGAGTTACTCCGGCATTTTGTGTCTATTTTTGGTGTACACCAGCCAGCATCTGCAGTTCCTTATACATTAAGAGTCAGGGACAATCAAGTTACATGCACACAATTTTAGCCACGTAATACATTGGTGTATTAAAGAACTCCTGTTGAATTTTCTCCTGATGCAATGGTCGTAACACATGCCAAGTCCAAACATCAGTGCAAGCAAGTTACTTGCTTTCCAAGAGTGGTATTACTGAGACAACAGGTTGACACCATACACACCATTGAGGATAAATGTGAATACTGTGGATAGGGTGAGCTGTTTTAAATATCTGGGAGTCCACATCTCTGAGGATATGACATGGACATCACACGCCGCAGCACTCGTGAGTAAGGCAAGGCAGCGCCTTTACCACCTCAGGCAATTGAGGAAATTCAGAGTGTCTCCGAGGATCCTCCAGTGCTTCTACTCAGCGGCTGTGGAAAGCATCTTGTCCGGGAATATTACCATCTGGTTTGGGAATTGCTCTGCCCAGGACAAGAAGGCTCTGCAGAGAGTAGTGCGTTCGGCCGAACGCACTATGGGAACTTCACTCGCCCCCCTGCAGGAACTATACATCAGGAGGTGCAACTCCAGGGCCAATAAAATCATGGGAGACCCCTTCCACCCCAGCAACGGACTGTTCCAGCTGCTACGGTCAGGCAAACGCCTCCGTTGTCATGCTGTGAGAACGGAGAGGTTGAGAAGGAGTTTCTTCCCAGAGGCCATTCGGACTGTAAACGCCTATCTCACCAGGGACTGACTTTACTGAACGTTTTTCCTTCCAATATTTAATATGTAAAATAATATGTGTGTGTTTATGATTGTGTTTATAGTTTGTTTGGTTGTTTGTCTTTTTGCACAAAGTCCGCGAGCATTGCCACTTTTCATTTCACTGCACATCTCGTATGTGTATGTGACAAATAAACTTGACTTGACTTGAGAGCATAATGGCACCCAATGGAAGCATGTAATGAACTGCTTTTGGTGTTCTGCAAATCATTTCCCATTGCACCACCATAAATAACCAAGAGATGAAAGACCAATTTGAACAATTCAAGATTCAAGAGAGTTTATTGTCATGTGTCCCAGATAGGACAATTAAATTCTTGCTTTCTTGCAACAGAATATAGTAGGCATGAATACAGAACAGATCAGTGTGTCCATATACCATTATATAAATATATACACACATGAATAAATAAACTGATAATGTATAAATAAACATATAATGGGCTATTAGTCTGAAGAAGGGTTTCGGCCCGAAACGTCACCTATTTCCTTTGCTCCATAGATGCTGCTGCACCCGCTGAGTTTCTCCAGCATTTTTGTGTACCAATGGGCTATTAATGTTCAGAGTTTTGAATATTGTTTGTTGAGTTTAATAGCCTGATGGCTGTGGGGAAGCAGCTATTCCTGAACCTGGACGTTGCAGTCTTCAGGCTCCTGTACCTTCTACCTGAAGGTAGCGGGGAGAAGAGTGTGTGGCCAGGATGGTGTCGGTCCTTGATGATGCTGCCAGCCTTTTTGAGGCAGCGACTGCGATAGATCCCCTCGATGGAAGGGAGGTCAGAGCCGATGATGGGTTTAAATAAGGAACTAATTTACAAAGGGATGGAAATACTCAGAGGGTCTGGCATCATGAGTAATCTTTTTCAGTTAAAAAAATAATTAAATTGGCGAAAATATAAATTGAAATTGAAATTAAGAATAATTTATAGCAGGGGATATCAGGGCAACATGGTTCAAAGCAGGTGGATTGTAAGTGTAAACCTGTTCCTGTATGCTGTACTGCTCTATGTTTGTTCTATATACATGTAGTGGTGGGTGCCTGGAACGCACTGCCAATTGTAATGGTGGAGGCAGATACGATAGTGGCGTTTAAGAGCCTTTTAGATATGCAGGAAATGGAAGAATATGGATCAGGCAGGCAGAGAAGATCAGGCTTCATGTACACAGCACAGACATTGTGGACTGAAGGGCCTGTTTCTGTGCTGTACTGTTCTATGTTGAAATTAGGACTAATTTGACACTGAATCAAATGAGAAGAAGTATAACAGGGCAACACGGTTCAAAGCAAGTGGATTGTAAGTCCAAACATGGTAGAGGAGAAAAACAGAGGTAAAAAGCTGCTGTAGAAGGGAATTGTAGATCTTTGGTTCTGGCAATGTTTGGCACTCATACCCGACCAGGTCAGGTCGGGGGGAGTTCCCCCCGCCACGGGTACCATGTAATCCCGTGCTACCCGCTCCATGGTCGGATAGTCAGTGACTAAACCGTCTCCCCCACCTGGTTTGCCAGGTGAGGAGGGGGCTGTGGACCCCCAGCAGGACCAAAAACAAGACCAGGCAAAGGGCGGATGAGCTCCTAGCGAGCCAACGGCCATCCACACACTTCAGTAGAAGTTGCGATCACTGTCGTACACGGCATTGTAAGGAACGATGATAAAGCACACACACACACACACCAACATCCTAGACTTCCAGCGGCGGAAGTCTGCATGAACTGGAGGACAGGGACGTGGGGTGTGTCCGTCACCGTTCCCGACGGAAACCAGCGCCACTGCGTAGCTAATGTTTTCAACGATCTGCCGCACAGCTTACAAAGTGTTAGAACAGGATCGGATGACAGATACGGAGGGGTAAAGTCCCTTGAATTAGGTAAAAGGGTTATTAGTTTGCCAAGTGTGAGACAGGTCCTGACAACCAACTTAGACCTGGTTTAGATCATCTTCTGAGATCTGACAGAACTGGAAAATTAATGTCCGGGGAGTGTTTAAAAAATAATTACGGAAAATTGCAAATGGCTCCAGGCTGGTGTATGTGGAAATGGAGATTTTCCTTCATGTAGTTTGAAGGAATTCAAATAACTTCATCAAATCAGAAAAAAATTGTTAAATAAATATAATTTCAATATCTTGATAATTCATGTCTTTACATTTAAGGAGGAATATTTAAGAAAGCAATATTAAGCAATTATATTACACAATGATAGACACAAAAAGGTGGAGTGACTCTGCGGGTCAGACAGTATCTCTGGAGAAAAGGAGTAGGTGATGTTTGGGTTGTCTTGACCTGAATCATGACCTGTTCTTTTTCTACAGAATTGCTGGGAGGCAATGTTGCAGTTGTATAAGACGATGGTGAAGCCACATTTAGAGTATTGTGTTCTGTTCCGGGCACCATGTTATAGGAAAGATGTTGTCGAGCTGGAAAGGCTGTAGAAAAGATTTACGAGGATGTTGCCAGGACTAGAAGGTCTGAGCTATAGGGAGAGGTTGAGTGGGCAGTCTCCTGCCTAGTGTAGGTGAATCGAGGATCAAGAGGACATAGGGGAAAAGATTGAATAGGAATCTGAGAGGTAACTATTTCACACAAAGGGTGGTGGGTGTATGGAACGAGCTGCCAGAGGAGGTAGTTGAGGCTGGGACTATCCCAACATTTAAGAAACAGGTACATGGATAGGACAGGTTTGGAGGGATATGGATCAAACGCGGGCAGGTGGGACTAGTGTAGGTGGGATATGTTGGCCGGTGTGGGCAAGTTGGGCCGAAGGGCCTGTTTCCATGCTGTATCAATCTATGACTTTGCTGTCTGACCTGCTGACTTACTCCAACTTTTTGTGTCTACAGTTTAAACCAGTGTCTGCAGTTCATTCCTACACATTACACAATGCATGCCTTGAGGGAACTGATAAATTGCAACATACGGTTCACCCAAGTTACAGTAAACTACAAGAATGTGGAGATTTGTTGCTGTTCCCGTGATACAACTTGAGTCCTGCTTCGTGTTACAGTGGCACAATTCCTCCTTGGCCATTTGCCATACTTCGTTTTTTTGCCTTATCACTGTCTTGATTGCTTAGAGGAACTGATAATTCATTTTTTTTGTTTTGTTAGAGGGTCTTCTGTGCCCGTGCAAAGGTGGAGGACGAGGGTTGAGCAGCTTAGGACTTGAATGGCAGGAGGGCGAGGGGTGATCTTATAGAGGCGTACAAAATCATGAGAGGAATAGATCAGGTACGCGCACAAAGTCTCTTGCCCTGAGTAGGGGAATCGAGGACCAGAGGACTCAAGGTTTAAGATTGAGGGGGAAATATGTAATAGAAACCAGAGGAGTAAATTTCTCACATAGTATGGTGTAGGGTGTATGGAACAAGCCGCCGGAGGAGGTAGTTGAGGCAGGGACTATTGCAACATTTGAGAAATTGAAGCATTATTGCCATGTGTCTCAGATAGAACAATGAAATTCTTACTTGCAGAAGCACAACATAATATGTAGGCATAGTACACTGTAAACAATATAATCAACAAGAGAGAGAAAAAAGTTCAGTGTGTGTAAATATACACATTCTCAGAAATACACACATACACACATATATACAGTACACATACACATACACACATACTCAAAAAACAAGCAATAGTGCAATAATAATAATTATAACACTAATAGTCTATGTAGTTCAGAGCCTATTTGAGGTTGTAGTGTTTAATAGCCTGATGGCTGTAAGGGAAGAAGCTGTTCCTGAACCAGGACGTTACAGGTTTCAGGCTCCTGTACCTTCTTCCCAATGGCAGTGGTACATGGATAGGACAGGTTTAGTGGGATTTGGGCCAAACGCAAGTTGGGCTGAAGGGCCTGTTTCCATGGCACTGCACTTAAAGGAGGAGACGGAGGTAGGGAGGTGACAAGGTTGGATTTGGTTGTCCAGTGGTTAGGATACAGAGTCAGTCTGTGTTAAAGTGAAAAATGGCAGGGAATTTCCCAAATTACTTTTTAACTCTGTTGAATGTCCCAGCCAATACAGTGAGTCACTCTGGGATTACTGAATGAGAACAGATGTGCAGGACTGCAACTTATTTCACCATATTTACTTCAAAGCAAAACGTAGATGACAAATAGCCTAAACTTCGGTGTGCGGAAAATGCAAGAAACCGCAGATGTAGAATCTTGAGTAAAAAAAGCTGCTGGATAAACTCAGCGGGTCAGGCAGCATCTGTGGATGGAAAGGGCATATGACGTTTTAGGTTGGGTCCCATCCTTAGTGGAGGGAAAAACACAGTGCTAGAGTAGCCCAGATGGTCAGGTAGCATCTCTGAATAAGGATCCAGACCCGAATCGTCGCCTATCCATGTTCTCCAGTGGTGCTGCCTGACCTGCTGAGTTACTCCAGCACTTTGTTTATTGCTCAAGGCTCCAGCATCGGCCATCCATTGTGCCGAAAAAGACTGCAAAAGGCGATGAACACTGCCCAGTCCACGGGTACTGACCTCCCCACCATCGAAGGGATCTACAGTAGTCTACAGGAGTCAAAAAGGCAGCCAGCATCATCAGAGACCCACACCACCCTGACCACGCTCTCACTTCACCCCTGCATCAGGAAGAAGGTACAGGAGCCTGAAAACTGTAACATCCAGGTTCAGGAACAGCTTCTTCCTTACAGCCATCAGGCTATTAAACACTATAAGCTCTGAACTACATAGACTTGAGGGGTTGTTTAAGAAAGAACTGCAGATGCTGGAAAATTGAAGGTAGACAAAAATGCTGGAGAAACTCAGTGGGTGAGGATTTCCTTCGCTCCATAGATGCTGCCTCACCCGCTGAGTTTCTCCAGCATTTTTGTCTACCTTAGATTTGAGGGGCATTGTTGTTGTCTTTTCACTATTATTGATTGTTTTTTTTATATAGTGAACTTCTTTATGTTGCTTATGATAGTGTTTACACAGTACCTTGTCTACATATCTGCTGTGCTGCTGCAAGTAAGAATTTTGGGTCATATAACAATAAAAACCATTCTTAATAAAACGAATGAAACGATGAGATAATGAAATATAACAAATCTTGACTCTTGCATGGGGGGGGGGGGCGCGTGATAAATATTGGGGGCGTGGAGGAGAATATGGACAGAGTAGAACATAGGGTTGATGTAAAACATGGGTTAATGTAAATGGATGTTTGATGGTTGACACAAACTCAGTGGGCCGAAGGGTCTTTGTCCAAGATTGTGTGATTCTTCAACGGGGCACTAGATGGCAGAAAGAAACAAATTCTCATTCAACATAGACACAAAATGCTGGAGTAACTAACTCAGTGGGTCAGGCAGCATCTCTGGAGAGAAGGAATGGGTGACGTTTCGGATCGAGACCCTTCTCAAGATCAATCACTTCAAACAAAGTTACTCCAGCTTTTTGTGTCTATCTTCGATGTGAAAGGGGTGATGGGTTCAGGAGTCTGATAGCGGTGGGGAAGAAGCTGTTCTTAAATCATGTTCGTAAGGGATAGGAGCAGAATTATGCCATTCGGCCCATCAGGTCTATTCTGATCTATCTCTCCCTCCTAGCCCCCCCATTCTCCTGCCACCTCCCCATGACCTCTGACACCCATAGAGGACACCTGAGGCTTTAAACTCCTGTATTTTCTCTCCAGAGGGTGGAGAGTAGGATGTGGAACGGGGGGGCGCTAGGACCCGGGGGAGCTGAGCTGATGCTGAGCCGGAGGGTGGGCGCTAGGACCCTGGGGGCTGCATGCGGGGGTCGCCACAGAGGGGCGGGGTCACCATTACACGTCAACGAGGGGGGCCGAGCTCCGCGACGTCATCGGGGGGCGGGGACATATAGACCTCACGGTGGGGGGGGGGGGGGGGGGGGGCGGGGACTGCAAGATACGTCACAGAAAGGCGGGGTTTCAGGCCTCGTCACCGGGGGGTGGGTCTCCATCACGCGTCATGAGGGGCGGGAACAGAATGACGTATGCTGGGAGGGCGGGCGTTGTGGTTGTGTCCAAAGATTATAGAGGAGCCCATCATACGTCACTAGGGGGCGGGGGCTGTAGGACACGTCACAAGGCGGTGTAGTCTCTTTTATACGTCGCCAGGGGGCGGGGTCTCTAGTGCACGTCGCCAGGGGGCGGGGTCTCTAGTGCACGTCGCCAGGGGCGGAGTTTATGTTACGTCACCAGGGGGGCGGAGTCTCTAGTACACGTCGCCAGGGGGCGGGGTCTCTCGTGCACGTCGCCAGGGGCGGAATCTATTATCCGTCACCAAGGGGCGGGGTCTCTAGTTCACGTCGCCAGGGGGCGGGGTCTCTAGTGCACGTCGCCAGGGGGCGGGGTCTCTAGTTTACGTCTCCAGGGGGCGGGGTCTCTAGGTTACGTCACCAGGGGGCGGGGTCTCTAGTGCACGTCGCCAGGGGCGGAGTCTATTATACGTCGCCAGGGGGCGGGGTCTCTAGTGCACGTCGCCAGGGGGCGGGGTCTCTAGTGCACGTCGCCAGGGGGCGGGGTCTCTAGTGCACGTCGCCATGGGGCGGGGTCTCTAGTTTACGTCTCCAGGGGGCGGGGTCTCTAGGTTACATCACCAGGGGGCGGGGTCTCTAGTGCACGTCGCCAGGGGCGGAGTCTATTATACGTCACCAGGGGGCGGGGACTCTAGGACACGTCACTAGGGGGCGGAGCCGCGGACGTTGTCAGCTGACCGGAAGTGCCGAGCGCGGGGCGATGTGATGGAGGCGGCGGAGCTTCAGCGGCCGGTGGACGGCGCGTTACCACAGCAACCCGGGCCCTCGGTAATGGCGGCGCTGGTGGGGCAGGGACACTCACGTTGGGGCGCTCCTCCCGGTGCTGGGGTGGGTATGGGGTCTCCCACTCCCCCCACCCACCTCACCTCCCTCACAATCTTGGCGTTTGGGGTTGGAGGGGGGAGGGGGGCTGTTTGGGGGCGCACGCACACCTCCAGGTTTTAGTGGTTTGCTGTGCCCCCTTCAAGTCTGGAGAGGGGTTGGGCCCGACCCCAGGTATTGAGGGAATTTGGCGGCATTCAGGAAGATTGTTCCCGATGTTGGGGAAGTCCAGAACAAGGGGTCACAGTTTAAGGATAAGGGGGAAATCTTTTAGGCCCGAGATGAGAAAAACAATTTTCACAGAGAGTGGTGAATCTGTGTAATTCTCTGCCACAGAAGGTAGTTGAGGCCAGTTCATTGGCTATATTTAAGAGGGAGTTAGATGTGGCCCTTGTGGCTAAAGGGATCAGGGGGTATGGAGAGAAGGCAGGTACGGGATACTGAGTTGGATGATCAGCCATGATCATATTGAATGGCGGTGCAGGCTCGAAGGGCCGAATGGCCTACTCCTGCACCTATTTTCTATGTATCTACAAGGGTTAATGTGGCAGAAGGAATTGTGGGGGGCAGATGTAGAGGAAGGGACTGCAGATACTGGTTTCCACTGAAGATGGACACATAATGTTGCAGTAATTCAGCAAGATGGGTAGAAGAAGGGCCTCAACCCAAACATCACCCATTCTTACTCTCCAGAGATGCTGCCTGCCCGTTGAGTTATTCCAACACTCTGTGTCCTTTGGATTAAACCAGCAACTGCAGGTGCTTATTTCTCCAGCTATCTTTCAGTTTTGTTCCTCTACAAGATTTTGCGTCCTGCTTTCTATGGGAGAGGTTTACAATCCCCTGCACATGTTGATTCCATTGATGCATGCTAAAGATGGCACTTGGCCAGGATTATTTACACAGTTGATCCACTGTTTAGAGATACAACTTGACAGAATGTCTTTCAGCCGATGGAGTCCACGTCTACCATTAGTCACACTAGTTTTATGTTATCCCAATTTATTGAGGCCAATTTTGTGGTGGGTGGGGGGGTGAAACAGATCAACCAGAGGAAGTAGAAGGTCTGAGGTCTTCTTTAGGTCTGAAGAAGGGTTTCGGCCCGAAACGTTGCCTATTTCCTTCGCTCCATAGATGCTGCCGCACCCGCTGAGTTTCTCCAGCATTTTTGTCTACCTTCAACCAGAGGAAACGCATGAGTCACTGGAAGAATGTGCAATTTCACTATCTCACCCACTGTTATTCTGACGGCATGCATGCATGATGGATCAGTTAAGGACTGTCTGTGGTGTTATCCTTGATGACCATAAAGTTGCCCACTGCAAGTGGGTAACACACAATCTTATCGTGAGCAAAGTTGAGAAGTGTAGCAGAGAAGATGGGTTAAATCAATAGATGGGTGTTCATTGCTGCTAAACTTGAGTTTCAGCAGTCAGGGTATTGAGTATAGATGTTGGAATGTTATGTTACATTTCTACAAGACGTTGGTGAGGCCACATTAGCAGGGTGACCAAAACTATGTTCAGTTTTGGTCGCACTGCTGTCGGAAACATTGTTAAACTGGAAAGAATGCGTGGAAGATTTATGAAGATGTTGCCAGAACATGAGGGCATGAGCTTTAGGCAATAGACAATAGGTGCAGGAGTAGGCCATTAGGCCCTTCGAGCCAACACCGCCATTAATGTGATCATGGCTGATCATCCCCAATCAGTACCCCCATAACCCCTGACTCCGCTATTTTTAAGAGCCCTATCTAGCACTCTCTTGAAAGTATCCAGGGAACCCAGTATCCAGAGTATCCAGGGAGACGTTGGGCAAGTTAAGAATTTATTCCCTGGAGTGCAGGAAAAGGAGGGTGATCTTATATCTCTCCCACTAATGAAAACATCCTCTCCACGTCCATGCTATCCAGGCCTTTCACTATTCGGTAAGTTTCAATGAGGCGCCCCCTCATCCCTCTGAACTCCAGAGAGTACAGGCCCAGTGCTGACAAACGCTCATATGTTAACCCAAGGTGCAGATGTATAGTTGCAGGTGGGGCTCTGATTGAGTAGTTACTCACATCACTTTCCTTCCAGTCATTACTCCACTGCAGAGTCACTTAAATCGTCTTTGCAGCTTATGCATACAGTCCTGCTAATATAAATAGAATTCAACTAAACTGGAGGTTATTTAGTTAACATGGTGTAGTCATAACATTTGTGGTTGCCTTGACCCTTCACTAAAGTACAGTGAAACAGTGGTAAAGTTGTTGGCTTACAGCGCCAGAGACCCATGTTTGATCCTGACGCTGGGTGCCGGGCGGAGTTTCTACGTTCCCTCTAGGTGAAGGAGTGAGTGCGGGGATTGGCTGAGGAATTTAATTAGCAAATCGGCAAGTTAACGAATCAGTCAATTTATCAGCTAAATTTAGCAAGGTCGGCTCTAGGGGAGCGGCCTTGTTGAGGGAAGTGCCTTGTGAGAAAAGTGCGAGTCTTTGAGTCGAGAGTCTTTGGCGAGGAGGCTGAGGGCGGAGACTACTCCAATAGTTGGAGAGGATGAGACGCAGCGAAGGAATGACAGGCGAGATGATTCAGTGTGATACTTGCAGGATGTGGGAGGTCAGGGACACTGCTGGTGCATCTGGCTGCTACAACTGTTGAAAGTGTGTCCCGGTTCAGCTCCTGAAGGACCATGTTGGGGCACTGGGCTTCATTTTGACAATGAATGCACTTGTCTTCCTGGTGCCCAAGATTACTACAAGATTAGTTGTGGAGTTTCTTGATTACTTGGAGCAAGTCACTTCTGCACCCACCACTTAACCTGCAAATCCTTGATGAGTTTGGGTGGAGCCGGATGATTGCAGCAGCTGCTGAATCTGCACTCGACCTGTTTTTGTACTGCATGAACACACTAAAAGCTGTAATTAGCATCTCTTGTGGAAAATGGTTCATTAGCACTTCTGTTGCACTCGAACTTTAAACCTTTAACGATAGCTTCAGAATGCAAAGTTGCGATTATCATCTTTACGGTCCCATAAAATCAGAGGAGTCTTGTTTCTTGTAAAATGAAAACACCTTTTAAAATATTCTACTAAAACTGTTGACAACAGATGTTCTGAGTCTATCTTTACACATAATTACTTGATTTTAAAAGCAGGCAAAAGGAATTGCAGATAGAAAATAGGTGCAGGAGGAGGTCATTTGGCCCTTCGAGGCAGCACCGCCATTCATTGTGATCATGGCTGATCGTCCCCAATCAATAACCGGTGCCTGCCTTCTTCCCATATTCCTTGATTCCACCAGCCCCTAGAGCTCTATCTAACTCTCTCTTGCTGGTTTACAAAGAAAGAAGCAAAGTGCTGGAGTAAGTCAGTGGGTCGGGCAGCATTGGTGTCCCACCCGGATGCACATTTCTCCCTGTCCCTTCCACCCGCTCCCCCTTTTAAACATATTCCTTCATCCGGCTTCACATTTCACGCTTCAATGCTTTTCTCCGCATCTCACACTTGTTGTCTCATGGAGTCATGCACTGTAGAAGTGTGCCTTTTGGTCCAACCTGTCCATGCCACATCTTAGCTAGTCCCACTTTCCTGTGTTTGACCCATGTCCCGCTAAAACCCCTTCCTTGCCTGCATCCACCTATCACTTGCTGGGATTTGTCCCACCACTACCTCTCTTCCAGCTTTCTCCCCCGAAGCTTAATCAGTCTGAAGAAGGGTCCTGACCCGAAACATCACATGTCCACGTTCTCCAGAGATGCTGCTTGACCCACTGAGTTATCTCCACCTATCACTCGTCTGACTTTGTACCACCTCTTCCCCCCACCACCACTTACTACAATCAGACTGAAGAAGGGCCCTGCCCAAAATGGGGCGTCTGTCCACTTCCTTCTACAGATGCTGCCTGACTTGCTGAGTTCCTCCAGTAATTATGTTTTGCCTAAGATTCCAGCATCCGCAGTTACTTGTGTCTCAAGTTTTATGCGGCTGTTTTGTTTTGATAGTTGTTGACATTCCAGTTTGCAAGTTGGGGTGCTGAGAGGTACATTGAATCATGGTTGTGAAAAGTTGTGTTAAATATGAAAAGCAATCGCTTGGTTGCCTGGAAGGGTGCCAGGGTGTAGAGCCAAATGCAGCTGCTTTTGAAGAAAGCCTCCTTGGATTTGAATGGCTACGATGGAGAATTTCTAATAGAAGGTCGAGGTGGTGCAGTAGTAGAGTTGCTGCCTTGCAGCGTCAGAGACCCCGGTTCGATCCTGACTACGGGTGCTGCCTGTACGGAGTTTGCACGTTCTCCTCGTGACCTGCGTGGGTTTTCTCCGGTTTCCACCCACACCCACGTACCGGTTGGTAGGTTAATTGTCTTGGGGAAAAAATTGTAAATTGTCCCTAGTCTGCAGGATAGTGTTAGTGTATGGGGGGTGACAGCTGGTCAGCGCGGACCCGGTGGGCCGAAGGGCCTGTTTCCACGCTGTATCTCTAAAGTCTAACATTGCAACAAGGATGAGGCAACCTCACGGCTCTCGATTGTGGGGTTTAACATTTCCCTAGTTCACTTGCTCTTTGTTCAAACAGCATTCTGAGCAATGTGCCTTCCGTGAACCTGAATCTCTTTACACCCAGCATGAGTTACCCGGTCAGTAACTCAGTAGATGCGGAGATGATGGTCTCTTGAGAGAGAATCTAGGCCTAGGGATCATGGTTTAAAATAAGAGATCACTCATTTAATGTTTAAGAAACAGTTAAGACAGGTACATGGATAGGACAGTTTTGGAGGGATATGGGCCAAACGTGGGCAGGTGGGATGGGATTGTTCTTTTTTCCACATCCAGCACTAACTCTATGAAACTCTCTTCGTAAATGGAGCAGAAGCACTTTTTGAATATCTTTAAGGCTGAGGTGGATGGGTTTATGACAAGGACAGGATGGAAATTTTGGGGATTGGCATGAAGGTGGAGCTGAGGTTATAGTCATCGAGTGATGCAGCGTGGAAACAGGCCCTTCGGCCCAACTTGCCACCACCGGCCAACGGTGACCCAGCTAATCTCGTCCCACCTGCCCACGTTTGGCCCATATCCCTCCAAAACTGTCCTATCCATGTACCTGTCTTAACTGTTTCTTAAACATTGGGATAGTCCCAGCCTCAACTACCTCGTCTGTCAGCTTGTTCCATACATCCACCACCCATTGCGTGAAAAAGCTACTCCTCAAATTCCTATTAAATGTTTTCCCCTTCACCTTAAACCTATGTCCTCGATTTACCTACTCTGGGCAAGAGATTGTGCATCGACCCGATCTATTCCTCTCATGATTTTGCACACCTCTATAAGATCACCCCTCATCCTCCTGCACTCCAAGGAAAAGTGTCCCAGCCTACTCAACCTCTCCCTGTAGCTCAGACCCTCTAGTCCTGGCAACATCGTCGTAAATCTTCTCTGTATTCTTGCCAGCTTGTTGACAACTTTCCTATAACATGGTGCCCAGAACTGAACACGGTATTCCAAATGCCACCTCACCAACATCTTATACAACTGCAACATGACCCCCCAAGTTCTAGACTTGGATTGCGCTCAGATCAGTCTGTTGGATGATAGGAACAGATTCGCCAGGCAGGGTGGTCTTTTAGAGGGAGATGACTTGGATTGTAACTAGTGTTTTCTCATCCCCCATTATTTGTTCCGTTTCAAGGGCTACAACAAAAGCTGGAAGAATGAGACTGCCTTCAAGATGAATGAGAAGAAGAAACTGCCGACCAGCACCAGAACTTCAGCAATACATCTCAAATTACGTGAGTCACAAGCTAGCTGATCAAGTGAGGCAGTACAGGCACTCGAGTCCCCCGGACACTACATAAGCTGTATAATCTCACAGGCTGCAGGTAGCAATGGTAACCTGATAGTGCACACTCGCACGTGTTATCTTGTCTGAATCCTAGATCTTATTTCATTTTTTGGCATATCTTTCATTCATTTGTTCCACATCACTGTCTCTATATCTCTCGTTTTCCTTTCCCCTGACTCTCGGTCTGAAGAAGGGTCTCGACCCGGAACGTCGCCTCCTCTTTTTCTCCAGAGATGCTGTTTGACCGGCTGAGTTACTCCAGCATTTAGTGTCTATATCTTATTTCAAAGGTTGGCTACATTCCAGTCTTTTGGACCTGCGGTCATTCCTAATGCATGAGGCTTGATGGTACCAACATGCTCCATCACCCAAATGAATAGGTTTATTGATTCATCCAACCCGCAGCACGGGGCTCTTGCCCATTGTAAGCCTTGATGCTTTTCAATTCAATTCAACTTTAATGTCATTGCACAAATACTGAGTATCGGTACAACGAAATGCAGTTTTGCGTCAGTCCGTAGTAGTGCAATATAGAAATTTAAAAAAAAAGAGGATACAGAACAATAGAAAATGCAGAATAATTAAACAATGGGGACGGAGGGACCGGAGGAATCTATCGGCGGGACTCCGAGTTCAGCAATGCGACGGTATGATTGTAGAAGCTGTTCCTCATCCTACTGGTACGAGACCTGAGGCTCCTGTACCGCCTCCCTGATGGGAGGAGGGCAAACAGTCCATGATTGGGGTGGGAGGGGTCTTTGATGATCTTCCCAGCTCGTTTCAGACACCGTTTTCGGTGGAGGGCATCCATGGCAGGGAGCGGGGCGCCGATGATGTGCTGCGCGGTTTTCACCACCCGTTGTAGTGCCTTCCTGTCCGCAACAGTGCAGCTGCTGTACCATACCGTGAAGCAGGCGGTCAGGATGCTCTCGATGGTACACCTGTAGAAGTTGGTCAGGATCTGGGGGGACAGGTGGGCTTTCTTGAGCCTCCTCAGGAAGTAAAGGCGCTGCTGTGCCTTTTTGATCAGCTTGGAGGTGTTGAGGGACCAGGACAAATCCTCCGAGATGTGTACCCCGAGGAATTTGTAGCTGGAGACGCGCTCCACCTCAGTCCCGTTTATGTGGATGGGGGTATGTCTGCCCCCTCTGACCTTCCTGAAGTCGACAATAAGTTCCTTCGTCTTCTTGGAGTTGAGGACGAGGTTATTATTGGCACACCAGGTTGTCAGGTGCTGGACCTCCTCTCGGTAGGCTGACTCATCGTTGTCACTGATCAGTCCTACCACCGTGGTGTCGTCAGCAAACTTAATGATGGCGTTGGATCCGTACTTAGGGATGCAGTCGTGGGTGAAGAGGGAGTAGAGGAGAGGGCTGAGCACACAGCCCTGTGGCACGTGTTATAGTGGTGGAGGTGAGGTTGTTGACCCTAACAGACTGGTCTGTTGGTGAGGAAATCCAGTGTCCAGTTGCAGAGGGAGGTGGAGATGCCAAGCCCGCTGAGTTTGGTGATCAAACTGGCGGGGATGACAGTGTTGAAAGCGGAGCTGAAATCAATGAACAGCAACCTGATGTAGGAGTTGTTGTTGTCCAGGTGGGTCAGGGCAGAGTGTAGGGCCGCCGATATGGCATCCTCTGTAGACCTGTTGGCCCGGTAGGCAAGCTGATGGGGGTCCAGTGTGGGGGGGAGGCTGGCTTTGAGGTGAGCCAAGATCAGCCGCTCAAAGCACTTAGCAATGACAGGGGTGAGTACCACTGGGCGGAAATCGTTGAGGCTCCCTGTGGCTGACTGTTTGGGCACTGGCACGATGGTTGATGTCTTGAGGCAAGTGGGGACAACACCCTGGGCCAGTGAGTGATTGAAAATGTCGGTAAAGACTTGGGATAGTTGGGATATTTTCAGCTGTGAATTATATAATTGTGGAGTGTGGGCTAGTTGACTGACAGGAGTCAGAACCTCGGAGAATTTTTAGCTCTTTCATGACTTGTGCTTTAGAAGAGATGAGCCCAGATGTAACATGAAAGACCACTTTCACCCCAGTTGTTCCCCCCCCCCCCCTCGATTGGGCAGACGATACGAAAGCTTGAAACCTCTCAAGCGGCACAGTGGTGCAGCGGCAGAGCAGCTGCGTAACCGTTCTCAGGTCAATAAGACCCGGGTTACCTGCCTTACCTGCTGTCTGTATTCACTGGGTGTATTCAAGAGAGAGTTAGATATAGCTTTTGGGGCTAACGGAATCAAGGGATATGGGGAGAAAGCAGGAACAGGGTACTGATTCTGGATGATCAGCCATGATCATATTGAATGGCTGTGCTGGCTCGAAGGGCCGAATGGCCTACTCCCGCACCTATTGTCTATGCTTCTACGAGTTTGCGCATTCTCTCTGTGAACGCACGAGTTTCCTCCGGGTGCTCCGGTCTCCTCCCACATCCCAAAGACATGCGGGGTTGAGGTTTATTGGCCCTCTGTAAATTGCCCTTGGTGTTGTCGGGAGTGGATGAGAAAGTGGGATAATGATCTAGTGTGAACCGGCGATTGATGGTCAGCCTGCATTCTGGGCTCAAGTGCCTATTCTATGCTGGATCTCTACACTGATGCCCTTTAATAGTTCTTCTTCTTCTTATCGAGTCCACACACAGGATTAGAAGTTGTTCAGCCAGAGCTGAACACACCTCTCGGCATCTGCATACAATGGGTGTCTGTCTTGTCGCTTCTTGTGCTTCTTGTGCGTGGTGGTGGAAAGATTGGTGGAAACAGGGCCGCGACGTGAACGCTCTTTCCTTGACCCCCTTTAATAGTTGGTTCTGCAGAAGTCCAAATCTGTCACTTCAATTTGCTCTTTGAATGCCTGCAGGTGTGTGATGTGTTCAGGTGTGTTATGCTGACATGAGGAGTCGCTTGAGCTGCCCCAAACTGCATCAGCCCTGAGGGTGTAGGTACGTTGCAGAGGAAGGAACTACAGATGGTAGACAAAAATGCTGGAGAAACTCAGCGGGTGCAGCAGCATCTATGGAGCGAAGGAAATAGGCAACGTTTCGGGCCGAAACCCTGAAGGAAATAGGCAATGTTTCGGGTCGAAACCCGAAGGGTTTCGGGCCGAAACGTTGCCTATTTCCTTCGCTCCATAGATGCTGCTGCACCCGCTGAGTTTCTCCAGCTTTTTTGTGTACCTTCGATTTTCCAGCATCTGCAGTTCCTTCTTGAACAAGAAACTATCTTTAATGGAGACACGAAAAACTGATGTTGTGGGTATCTTGAGCAGACTCAGCGGGTCAGGCAGCATCTGCGGAGGGAATGAACGAGCACAGTGGCCTCACAGCGCCAGGCACCTGGGTTCGATCCCGATCTCGGGCGCTGTCTGTGCGGAGTTTGCATGACCTTCCTGCGTTGCCTGTTTCCTTCGCTCCATAGATGCTGCCGCACCCGCTGAGTTTCTCCAGCATTTTCGTCTACCTTCGATTTTCCAGCATCTGCAGTTCCTTCTTAAACACAAGGAATGCTGGTTTACACCAACTATAGACACAAAATGCTGGAGTAACTCAGCGAGACAGGCAGCATCTCTAGCGAGAAGGAATGATTGATGTTTTCGGGTCGGGACCCTTCTACAAACTGAGAGTCAGTGGAAGGGTGAGATGTGAAAATGACAGATCAAAGCAGACAATGATAAGGAAATGTAGAATGGTTCATTGTTAGTGCTGGGGGAGGTGATGTGGTGGTGTACGATCAGTAAAATCAAACAGCAGGACAGTGAAACTAGTCGGAGAACTGGGTTGGGGAAGGGACAGAGAGAGAGAGGGTTTCTTGAAGTTAGAGAAGTCAATGTTCATACCGCTGGGGTGTAAGCTGCCCAAGCGAAACATGAGGTGCTGCTCCTCCAATTTGCGTTGGGCCTCACTCTGACAGTGGAGGAGGCCCAGGACAGAAAGGTCAGTGTGGGAATGGGAGGGGGAGTTAATGCGAGTACTTTGGGGGGAGGGGGTGTGTGGGGGTAAAAGAATGGGGAGTACTTGGGTAAGGACTTCTGGGACTTTGACCATGTACCGTTGCAGGAATTGTATGTCCTCAACCCAGGACAGTGTGTGATTGGGTGGGGGGGGGGGGGGGGTTGTGACTTTTTGTTCCTGGTTCGCTTCTGCTGAGCGATTCAGCCCCTGAGCCAGTGGAGTCGGCAAGCTCATTAATTATTCTGGTTGCCATCTGCGCGCTGGTGTTTCTGTCTGCCGCCTGTTTCCTTGTACGGTTGTAGGATTCTGCAATCTAGCTGTGAAGCACTCGGGAGGCGTGAACCTTCCATTATGTCAACGTTAGGGGTGGGGCAGTTACTGTCTTGATGTATTATCTCACTGTGTAAACACTAAATACAACTGTGAAGATAGACACAAAATGCTGGAGTAACTCAGCGGGGACAGGCGGCAGCATCTCTGGAGAGAAGGAATGGGTGACGTTTCGGGTCGAGTCTGAAGAAAGATCTCGACCCAAAACGTCGCCCATTCCTTCCCTCCAGAGATGCTGCCTGTCCCGCTGAGTTACTCCAGCATTTTGTGTCTCTTTGGCGTAAACCAGCATCTGTAGTTCCTTCCTACACTGCCAATACTTATAAACTGATGCAACTGATAAAGCTGAGCTTCCCATTGTAAAAGTACAAAATGTCAGTGATAACATCACAAAGGAGTCACTATGTCGGTACACTTCCTACCGTCTTCTTGCATGTGGCGTGCACAGCCTAAAGTTGTAGGACAACTTGTTCTGTTTGATCTTATTTGACTGTGCACACCGGGTTGTTTGCATTCGTCGAAACAGGGCGGACCACGTGAAGGTTGCAATCTTTCACCGCCTTCATCTGCTAAATTGGCTCTTCAACTTCTCCACCTCCCTCCCCCTCCCTCCCCCCCCCCCCCCCCCTCCTCCATCTCCCTCCGCTCCCCTCCCTCTCCATCCCCCCCCCCCCCCCCCCCCACACACAACTGCGTGTTGAGGGGACGGGACCCAACGGGTCCTCCTTGGTCTAGTCTCTTTTAAATTTCTCTCTCCAATCCCCATAGTGATGAGGAAAGCTTGCCAAATGCAAAGTACAAATTGGCCCTGTGAGTAACTCAAATTATCAAGTGAGATTGTTTGTTATTATGGTCTCAGAACTTCATCCTCATATTTTAAGTATGAATCATTGTTCTGTACCCTGTTAAAATAACAGCTTAAACTGGCTCCTCTCCCAGTCCTTGGGACTTGAGGTAATATTGTTACAGTTGTCCTTCGTAGTGGTTTTGGGGTTGTGAGGTGGCATGACTTTACCAAATCTGAATACAAGCATTGTTTCACAATTTTTCTTGCACAAGAAAAAGTCAGATTTCTACATAACTCGGTCATCGGTGCAAGTATCTGAGTGGAAATGTTTAGACTGTGTTCTACGTGAGATTCCAGCATCTGCAGATCCTTGCGTCTCTGCTTCAGTTCGCTTTTTCTCAGCGTAAACTATATTGCTTTCCCAGCGTGCGCTGAAGAAGTAAATCTGTGCCAAAAGCTGCAATTTAAGAATGAAAAGATTGCACTCTGGATCAGATTCTCAAGTTGTTGTGTGGTGATGAATTGCTTGGCTTTACTAGTTGTTCAAACGCATTAGTTTGAAAAAGATCAACAGCATCGGCTTTGGGGCAATTAATCTGAGAGGAAACTTTGGTGATTAAACTGTTCAATAAAAGCGAGCAAACCAACAAAAGAAAATATATTGCGGCAATTGGAAATCTGTCTTGAAACTTCAAAAGGAATTATTTCCTTCATTACTGGAGGTGAGAGATCATTGATTGAACACTTGCACTGCACAAGCTTAAACCCTTCTATAGTTCCTTGGTTTACGTAGGAAGGAACTGCAGATGCTGGTTTAACCTGGACAGACAGAAAAAGCTGGAGTAACTCAGCACCCTTTGGCGAAGTAAGATTATTCACTCGAGCTAACTTGACTTTACTTGATTGCCTATGTGTAGGATGGAACTGCAGAGGCTGGTTTAAACTGAAGATAGCCACAAAATGCTGGAGTAACTCAGCGGGTCAGACAGCATCTCTGGAGAAAAGGAATAGGCAACGTTTCGGGCCAAGACCCTTCTTCAGACTGTTCTGTAGAAGGTTGTTGACCCGAAACATCACCTATTCCTACTCTCCAGAGATGCTGCCTGACCCGCTGAGTTACTCCAGCGTTTTGCATCCATCTAAGTTTCTTGGTTCTTTGGTATAGTCGTGACGAGCAATGGAAGCGAGCGTTAGCGTTAATTATTTATATTGTGAGGTTTAAATTGATGTTTTCCAAGCTACCCAACTGGATTTTGATTTTTGGCATCGAGACACAGTTGGCAAGGCCAGGATTTGTCTCGCATCAGTTCAATGTAATCACACTTTCTCATCCACTCCCTACACACATTCGGGACGATTTTTTAATTTTATACAGATGCCCAACCCATACAGATAGACACAAAAAGCTGGAGTAACTCAGTGGGACTGGCAGCATCTCCAGAGAGAAGGAATAGGTGACGTTTCAGGTCAAGACCCTTTGGACCATTCACCTGGATGCATATAGTGCAATTTCCTACAATATTATCATTTAATTATCAAGTTCAAGTGAGTTTATGTCATGTGTCCCTGATAGGACAATAACATTCTTGCTTTCATGAATCTGGCATTAAAAGGATAGGCTGTAGTTAGGTGGGAACTAGTGCCCGAGAGAACTATTGGGATATTTGTCCCTTTTATTGGACACTAGACCAAGTGCAGACCCGTTGGGTCTGTTCCCCCAATGGTGTGATCCCCCAAGCCAATATTCCACCATGCACCCGTCTCCTCCAATGGAACTGAAGCCGTCCCCAAATGTAAGATTCCAGCACTCCCCTGCCTCCCTCAGCAGTGGATTAAAAAAAAAAATCCAATTGCACCTCCCCTGCCTGCTGCAGCAGTGAAACGTTCAGAGTGTTCCTGTCTTGCAACTTTGTCTCGAAGTGTGTTGGAAGCTGAAATGGCTGCTTGTATGGGTGAGAAGCGAGTTTATTGTTGAAATACTGGGGGTTGGGGGGGGAGGGGAGAAGGATGTGATTAAAAACGTGTACTTAAACGCGACGAAATGTATGTGGAGGAGATACTTAGAAAGAGAAGCGAAATCTCTACCGAAATGGAAAAGATCTCGGAGATTGAGCGTCTGGATCCGGCGTGGCAAGGAATCAAAGGAAGAAATGCAGCCGGCAGCCGTACATGTAAATGGATCCATTCCGATTGGACATCTGCGAGCATCGGCCATTCGGATTGGACATCTGCGAGTATCGGGCACGAATCAAAAGGCAGAAAGGCAGCCGGACGGCAGCCGGAAGGATGGCACGAGAGTTTTATAGATATAAAATTAATAAATTAATTATATATTATATATTATATATTATATATTATATTATATATTATATTATAATAAAATAATAATAGATAATGAGTCGGGGACACGAGATTGCTGGAATCTGGAGCACAAAACAATCCTCAAGATGAAGACAGACATAAAAGGCTGGAGTAACTCAGCATCTGAAGAGGAGTCTCGACATGAAACATCGGTCATTCCTTCTCTCCAGAGATGCTGCCTGTCCCGCTGAGTTACTCCGGCATTTTGTGTTGATCTTCAGTTTAAATCGGCATCTGCAGTTGCTTCCTACGCAATCCTCCAGATGAACTCTGCAGGCCGTGCAGCATCTGTGGATAGCTCCAGGCAGTAGTTTGCAGTGTGTCGTTACCTCATTTTGCCCCAACACTTTGAAAGCTATTCATTACGAAGGCACGCTTGCCATGTCATCAGAGAATGGACTTTGGTGCTGGGCGATGCTGCTGTCTTGGGTGGTGACTGTGCACATGGTTTTCTAACCATGCGTAAATGTACAAGGGAAGTCATCCCTCCACTGCCCAGAGTTGACTCTTGAAAATCCCAGCAGCAGGAAAGGTTATAGCTCAGTGACATTTGTTTCTGCCCCATAGATGCATTTGCTCCATATTATTCCTTCGCTCCATAGATGCTGCCTCACCCGCTGAGTTTCTCCAGCTTTTTTGTCTTCCTTTGCTTCTGTGCAAGTTAGAAGGTTTGTCAATTAAGACAAATCTATTTTTTTCCAAATGTAAGGTCTCAGACATTTCTTTAATCCACATTTTATTTGTGGGGGGTTGTTGGATTTTTCCAAAATCCTAGTATTCATTTTTCCCCAGTAATTATACTGTAATCAAGAAAATTTCTTTGATTTGTTGTAAGTTTTATACTTTGTTCTGATATTCCTAATATCATTAATTTTGGATCGGGATCCAATTGGATATTAACAACTTCAGAAATAATTTTTAAAATATCCACCCAAAATCTTTTAATTTTAATGCAATTTACCAAGGTATGAGTTAAGTTGGCTTCTAGGTATTGACATTTATCACAGATAGGTGAGATGTTTGGGATGCGGGAGGAAACGGCAGTACCCGGACGAAACCCATGTTTCCCAGCTCCGCATTTAAAATCTCTGCTCCGAGCTGTCCACTGTGATTGTCATCGTGTGTTGTCTTTCCGCCGAACAAAAGATTTTCACTATACCTCGGCACACGTGACAATAAACAAAACTCAACTGAAATGTAGTCATAGGGAGGACGTGCAAATTCCCCACGGAAGGTGCGAACTTGGGTCTCTGGCGCTGTGCGGCAGCAGCTCCACCAGCTACACCACTGTGCCACTCACTGTCCGAGTTGAATTTTGTCTTGCTTTTCCCTTTTGCAGAGAAGCATCGAGAATTGGCCAAGAGGGTTCTCAAGAAGAAAGCAATGGCTGGAGGTCCAGTCTTACACCAGCCCAAGTCTGGAACTAAAAGGTTAGTCATCTTCCTCTGTTCCAACACGCCCTTAAGCTGCTGTGACTCAGAGGAGCGATAATTTAGGAAATCAATTTAATGGGAATGAAAATTATCTCCTCCATCAGAAAGAAAGCATTTGGTAGAAAGCGTTGCATCGCAGGGCGACTCAGTATCTTAGCCTTCAGAAAGACGGGTCTCAACCCGAAACGTCACCCATTCCTTCTCTCCAGAGGTGCTGCCTGTCCCGCTGAGTTACTCCAGCATTTTGTGTCTATCTTCGGTGTGAAGCAGCATCTGCAGTTCCTCCCTGAACACTAAGCCTGCCGCAATTGCAGGCAAGTCTGGTCGTTCTGAAATTGTTACACAATATTAGAGGAGGCACTTCAGCTAAACATGTTGCCCAATGCTCCCCACTTACCTACCCCCATGCCTCCTCATCTAAGTGTGGTGTTGACTCTGTTGACCCAATACACCAGCATACTCTATGCGGTAAAATCTTGTAGTCTGAAATAGCTGCAGGGATATATTAATATCTTTGGTGTTCTCGCTCATCCTGTTGTCTCTTTTCCTTCCTTCCTTCATACCGTACATGATCATCTCCCTTGTGCCATTATTTGGCCGATACAACAGGCTCCTCGGCTCACCAAGTCCATGTCAATCATCGATCATCCATTTACACCAGTTAGACAATGGACCAACGAAAATAGTCCACCCATACACAAGGTAGACACGAAAAGCTGGAGTAACTCAGCGGGTCAGACAGCATCTCTCGAGACCCAAAATGTCACCTATTCCTTTTCTTGCTTGACATGCTGAGTTACTCCAGTTTTTTATGTCTATATCTTCAGTTTACACCAGTATCTGCAGTCTCTTCGACACACAAGAAGCTATTTACAGAGGAAAATTAACCTACAAATCTTCAAATTGGATTGAAGGACATACTTTTCTCTTTCAGCATCATGTTCCAAGTCATTTGGGCTAGTACTGATTATTGGTTATAATTTCTGATATTTTTTCTATTTGGCAGCGTTGAACCCCTGTCCCACTGTGCGAGTTCATTCCAAGAGCTCTCCCGAGTTTGCCCTGATTCGAACTCGGAGATTTACGGTAATGGCCACTCGTCGGCACTCGGGGCTCTCGTGGACATTTTTCATCATGTTGAAAAATCTACACGAGTCTTCCCGTGCTTGCCTGCTGTTAGCAAGTCTTCCCGAGTACCTGCCGTTAATGTTACGAGCTGCTAAGAGACGTTCCCGAGCTCCGACGTACCCGCTACGTTCATTCTCCGTGCTTACCACGAGTTTGATTTTTTTTAACGCTGGAGAGCTCTTGGAATGAACTCGTACCGTGGGGCAGGGCTATTACGTTCTTCCCGTGACCTGCGTGGGTTTTCTCCGGGTACTCCAGTTTCCTTGTTCCCGCTGAGTTATTCCAGCATTTTGTGTCCTTTCGTGTAACCAGCATCTGCACTTCCTTGTTTCCCCACAAGAATTCCATTGCTCCGTTTCAGTATATGTGACAAAACGCTCATGTCTCTTAACTCACAATTGAGCAAATTCAAGTAAAAGACTCAAAGAAGCCAACAGGGGAGGTGCTGGTTTTAATAACATTTAGTTTGTTTTACCCATTATGTCTTTGTTCCTTTTCTTTCATTTATAGGCTAGTAAAATTCAATAAAGGATACTCTGCCTTGAAACAAAACCCGGATGAATCGTTAGTTTCCTTGGAATCAGACAGGTGAGGGTTAACGTCTAATCATGGACGGATTTTAAGAGTGCACGCAATATTTTATTAAGATTTACTCACTTTGAAGCTATTACGTACATTGAGATACAGTTTGGAGATACAGCGTGGAAACTTGCCCTTTGGCCCACCGAGTCCGCGCCGATCGGCGATCCTCGCACAATAACGCTACCTACACGCACTAGGGACAATTTACAATTTTGCTAAAGCCAATTAAACTACACACCTGTAGGTCTTTGGAGTGTGGGAGGCAACTGGCGCACCCGGAGAAAACCCACGCAGGTCACGGGGAGAACGTACAAACTCCGTACAGACAGCACCCGTAGTCAGGATCAAAGCCGGGTCTCTGGGGCTGTGAGGCAGCAACTCTACCGCTGCGCCACTGTGCCACAGACAAATGGGGAAGATTGGATAGATGAAGCAGTAATTTAGAATTTGGTGGTGGAGTGGCACATAGTCATTGGGTTTGTAAACGGGTAGTTGTGATTCCAAACTCGTAGCATGGAAAAGATATGTACTGAAGTAGTGTTGTGCATCTTGGCACTGACTACCACCTCTGCTGTCTCACGAAGACATGATTGCTTAAGTGACTACTGTTGTATCGATGATGGTTCACATTGGTTTTGAAAGCCTTCACAAGGAAAACGCTTTCACATCTGCTTGTTTAAGTCTGCTGATGGTTTGATCACAGTAGCAGCATCAAGCTGGGTATCAGTGGGCTTCCCATCACTCCTCTCGTGCTCGAGCAAGCATCCTGATCCGAAACATCACCTAAACCTTTTCTCCAGAGATGCTGCTTGACCCGCTGAGTTACTCCAGTAAATATTGTGTTTAGGAAGGAGATGAGGAGGAATTTCTTTAGTCAGATGGTGACGAATCTGTGAAATTAGTTGCCACACAAAAGGCTGCGGAGGCCAGGTCAATGGATGTTTCTACCGCAGAAGTCTTGATTAGTATGGGTGTCAGGGGTTATGGGGTGAAGCCAGGAGAATGGGGTTAGGAGGGAGAGTTAGAGCAGTCATGTTTGAATGGCGGAGTAGAATTGATGGGCCGAATGGCCTAATTCTGCCCCTATTAATTATGAACCAAACACAGAGAAATTGATGTTTGCAAGTTCCATCTTTTGCTGTTTAAAATTTTATGTTACGGGAAGATTTATATCGAGTAAGTTTCTGTGAAATGTTACTTCTTGTGGTTTAATCGCATGTATCACAAACTGGTTTCTTTGTGTTGTTTTCCAGTGAGGGCGAGTTTGAATCCAAGTATTATTCATCATCGGGCTATTCTTCTGCAGAGGTGAGCTGAATGAAGCAGAGGCATCATAAAATGAATGTCTCATTGAAAGAAGCCATGATTTGGTCAATGGGCCTATGTGAGCGTTTTGTTCAGGAAAGAACTGCAGATGCCGGTTTAAATCGACGCTAAACGCAAAATGCTGGAGTAACTCAGCGGGACAGGCAACATGTCTGGAGAGAAGGAATGGGTGATATTTCGGTCGAGACCCTTCTTCAGTCTGAAATGGCACCCATTCCTTCTCTCCAGAGATGCTGCCTGTCCCGCTGAGTTACTCCAACATTTTGTATCTATCTGAGCTTTTACTTTCCCTGCTCTTGCCATCTGCAACCCCGCAGTTTGTTCCCCTTTATCTCTGCTTCTCTATGAAAGCAATGGTTAATTCTGCTACTGTGCAGGAAGTTAACTGCAGATGCTGGTTTAAACCGAAGATGGACACAACAAGCTAGAGTAACTCAGCGGGACAGGCAGCATCTCTGGAGAGAAGTAATGGGTGACGTTTCGGGTTGAGACCCTTCTTCAGACGTCTCGATCCGAAACGTCACCCATTCCTTCTCCCCAGAGATGCTGCCTGTCCTGCTGAGTTACTCCAGCTTTTTATATTCATTCTGCTACTGTTCTTTCAGCCAGTGTGGTTGTGGTGTCTCCGTTGCTTTGCTAAGCATGAATCATACTTTCACTTTGTTTGGCTAATTTTGTTGTTTTGATAAAATTAGGCTTTAGTTTAAAGAATCAGTGCGAAAACAGGCCCGCCGAGTCCGCACCGACCAGTGATCCCCGCACAATAAACATATCTACACACACTAGGGACAATTCGCAATTTTTACTGAAGCCAATTAACCTAAAAACTGATGCGTCTTTGGAGTGTGGGAGGAAGATAACCCACGCAGGTCACAGGCAGAACGTCCAAACTCCGTACAGACAGCACCAGTAGCAGGATCGGACCCAGGTCTCTGGCGCTGCAAGGCAGCAACTCTACCGCTGCGCCACCGTGCCGCCCTTGTATAAATAGGTGTAAATAGAAATTCTCAGTCTTTTCCCATATATCCTTTATCTATGAAGCCATTCCTTTGGCTTCTGTACTTTGTCTCAGTTCTAAAGTGGACATTCATAGTGAGGTCCACTCCCCAGTGGTCACGTGTTTTACAGGGTTTCAGAAGTGACTTTTAGTGTTTTCCAAACCCTGTTCTCAACCACTTCAGATATTGCAGTTCAGATATTTTGACGAAGGATCTGAAGAAGGGTCTCGACCCGAAACGTCACCCATTCCTTCTCTCCAGAGATGCTGCCTGTCCCGCTGAGTTACTCCAGCTTATTGTGTGTCCATCCTTGGTTTAAATTGGCATCTGCAGTCCCTTCCTGCGCAAGACATGCCTAATGAGCTGATCATCATATCGCCCTTGGTTCTGAGCCCAATCTTTCTTGACTGGAGATGCCATGAAAGATATTATACCCTCTGGAGTAAAGGGCTGGGACTTAAAGTTTGGAGACAGTGAGTAACTGCATCCTTCCAAGAGTTCCACAACAACCAGATCCTGTGTCAAGAAAGTAAAACGTCAGCATAAAGGTTTTTGGGTGAATAATAATATATTTTATTGTCATTGCACATATGTGCAACGAGGTTTGGTATGCAGCTTCCATCCCATGTCATAACTTAAACAACTAATAACATTTAGATTCAGATACCCCGAGAAACATGATTTATAAAGAGAACAGTAAAACAGTCAAAACAGTCTAAAGTGCAAATGTGTCTGTGCGACGTGACCATCCGAGGGAGATAGTTCATGGGGGTGGGGGGCACTCAGCAGGGCACTCAGCGGCGACTTCAATGAAAGTTCCAGACCTTGGGCATTGGTGGTTACATATTGAGAGACCAGCGAGTAAAGATATCAACCCTGTTTCTGCATGTAGCAAAATTGGAATGCTTCAGTTGCCTGGCTTGTATGTGTATCGCTTGTCCTTTGTATATTTTGATGCTTGCTTGCTGCACAGAAGGCCATTTGGCCCATCCGATCTCTTGCAGGGCTGCAGAGCGGGCTTCATTGGATTCTAATCATTGGACACAAATTAGACTGACATGGAGACAAATTAGAGTTTTCTATGTGGAATTAAAACACTTGGTGGCTCCTTCACACCAGTCTATTTGTTATGTTTAGGAAAGAGTGGCAGATGATGGTTTAAACCGAAGATGGACACAAAAAGCTGGAGTAGCTCAGCGGGACAGGCAGCATCTCTGGAGAGAAGGATCATCCGAAACCCGAAACATCACCCATTCCTTCTCTCCAGAGATATAACCATGTAACCATATAACAATTACAGCACGGAAACAGGCCATCTCGGCCCTACAAGTCCGTGCCGAACAATTATTTTCCCCTAGTCCCATCTACCTGCACTCAGACCATAACCCTCCATTCCTTTCCCATCCATATAGCTATCCAATTTATTTTTAAATGATAAAATCGAACCTGCCTCCACCACTTCCACTGGAAGCTCATTCCACAGAGCTACCACTCTCTGAGTAAAGAAGTTCCCCCTCATGTTACCCCTAAACTTCTGTCCCTTAATTCTGAAGTCATGTCCTCTTGTTTGAATCTTCCCTACTCTCAATGGGAAAAGCTTGTCCACGTCAACTCTGTCTATCTCTCTCATCATTTTAAAGACTTCTATCAAGTCCCCCCTTAACCTGCGCTCCAGAGAATAAAGACCTAACTTATTCAACCTTTCTCTGTAACTTAGTTGCTGAAACCCAGGCAACATTCTAGTAAATCTCCTCTGTACTCTCTCTATTTTGTTGACATCCTTCCTATAATTGGGCGACTAAAATTGTACACCATACTCCAGAATTGGTCTCACCAATGCCTTGTACAATTTTAACATTACATCCCAACTTCTATACTCAATACTCTGATTAATAAAAGCTAGCATACCAAAAGCTTTCTTTACCACCCTATCTACATGAGATTCCACTTTCAGGGAACTATGCACAGTTATTCCTAGATCCCTCTGTTCAACTGCATTCCTCAATTCGCTACCATTTACCATGTACGTCCTATTTTGATTTGTCCTGCCAAGATGTAGCACCTCACACTTATCAGCATTAAACTCCATCTGCCATCTTTCAGCCCATTCTTCCAAATGGCCTAAATCTCTCTGCAGACTTTGAAAATCTACTTCATTATCCACAACACCACCTATCTTAGTATCATCTGCATACTTACTAATCCAATTTACCACACCTTCATCCAGATGCTGCCTGCCCCGCTGAGCTATTCCCACTTTTTGTGTCTATCTTATATTTGTTCTGTAATTAGCTTGTTGGCCCTTCAGATTCTCGTCTGGCTAACCGTTTAATAATGTAATAAGGAGGAACTGCAGATGCTGCTTTGTACCAATGATCGATACCAAGTGCTGGAGTAACTCACCGGCTCAGGCAGCATCACTTGAGACGACAGCTTTTTGAAGAAGGGTCCCGACCAGAAACGTCTCCTATCCATGTTCTCCAGAGATGCTGCCCGACCCGCTGAGTTGCTCCAGCACTTTGTGTGCCCATCTCTGTCTTATTACTTGGTGGGAGCCAAATAATAAGAGGAGTGCTGTGCAGTTTGAGCGTGGGATTGTCTTGCTTGGCAGGGGGGAGAGAAAAAAAAAGGCGCCCCTTTTTCTTTCAGCAGCAAGTGAATCAGGACTTGAATCGTCAGCTCCTGAAAGACGGCTACCACCTGGATGAAATCCCAGACGATGAAGATCTTGACCTGATTCCCCCAAAGCCTCTTACCTCTACAGTCTGTGCCTGTTGCCAGGGGGAAAGCTCTTGTACTGTGCAGTAATGACAGCCCCTCCCGCACCATCTCGGAGGAGACGCTAATTTGGGGGCGATTGTGATTTCTACGGCACTGCAGACCTGACTGTGTGAATATCTATATATTTTGAACAGGGAAAGTATATTTGCATATACGAGTCCAATTTTAACAACCTGATGTGTGGAATGTAATTGCTCACCCCTTTATCACCTGGGTATATCATCCATGTCCCATTAATTGATGTGGTCTGTTCGTATCTGTTTGAGTGTCCGGATGTGTGTAAGTACATTTCTCCAGGATGTGCTGCCATTTGAACGCCGATGATGCAGTATTGCTGGAGTCGGTCACTGGTTCAAACTGAAAGATATTATTAGAAACAGATCCAAAATATTGGGGGTAAGTGATTGATTTTGTGTTATCAGAGGGTGCATGTCTGTGCATTAACCTAAGATGTTCACCCGCCGCATTCTGCACACGGCAGCTCTTACTGGGACAACAACAAAAAAAGATTTTGTACAGACTGTTTATGGATTGCACTGTTTCATCCCGTACGCAAGGACCGAATTTAATGGGAGACTTGACAATGGAGGATTGTGAAGACTGAAGTCCTGGCGAAACCTCGACGCAAGGATTACCTGAACAAGACGGAAGTTGGGTGGGAAATGAAAACTAACTCCAACCTATTGACTATTTATGGCCTATGGGCGGTAATAGGAGTGCTATATTGAACTCTAAATGCAAGCAGCTTAAATCTGTGTTTGCTTTTACTCACGCGACATTTATTATTGGCACTCTAAAGATATAACTCGTACGAATCAGCTTTTGGATATTGTCGGAGGGACCGTACACAGGAATGATCAGAATTAAGAATGACCCTGGTACCAAATGTAGTATCCATAATCATGTCTATAACATAATGTTTAAACTGTCTCCTTGGAGACCCTGTAAGTGGGTTCTTTACAATTATTGTCACAGTGGAAGAATATGTCCACAGCCCCCAAATCAATAAGTTCCAGGTTGTAAAGGTGTTATCTTGAAGGTGTCTTGAAGTGAGAGGTTTCTACTGAGGAATGATGGCGACGTGAGTTTTCAAAGACACTCGCTGCCAGGGTTGTATCTCTAAACTAAACTATTTTGTTCTCAATGTATGTGATGTCTTCAAACCTGGTTAAAAAATTGTGTGCGAGCGGTGTCACTTGCAATGAGTGGGGTAGTTGGGAGCGCATCAGCTTTTACAACATGTTGCCACCTAAATGAACCTGCAAGGGTATATTGAGCATGTGGATATCTGTTTTGCTTAGTTTGAAGCTAGTGCTACCTGATGCACTGATCCTCATCACAGCAGATGCTTGATTCAAATGTCTACACTGACTTTTGTAAGTGTTCCTGCGGAAAAATTGGGCTCGTTCTCACACAGTAATCTTCATATCAACAACATAGTGCAACAATACTGCTTGTCTCTTGATTCTGTAAATTGCCCCTAGTGTGTAGGATATTGACCCAAATTTCTACACTGATTCTCTCTAAACTAAACGCAGTTGGAACACTAACTTTTAAAAAAAACTTCCAATTATTTTATATAGATATCACCAAAATTCTGTCTTCTTGCACGGTGTGGGCAAGACATCTTGGCATCCTGTTAATTATCGTTTTACTATTGAGTGTTTAAACTGTGAGGTGGGAGGTGGGGGGGGGGGGGTGTAAAATAATTGCACATCTCGCAGTCACTAATTACTCTGCGAGTTTACGGTGGACACTACGGTCTGAATAATGGATGCATTTTATGTGCGATCATTTGTGGCCCATTTTGATAGGAAGTTTTTAAGATGAGCAGGTTAATGACTCCATCAAATAGCCCTCTGAAGAATTGCTTAGCCCTCATCTTTGCACAGTTCAGTTGTTTCGATCTATATTGGGAAGAGTACATACAGCGAGTAAAGTGATTCCTGCACTGTAAATTATTCTGGAGAATCGTTAACTCACAGAGAACTGCCTCGTCTGGAATTTTCTTGATTGGAGAATTTGGACTGGAGAATGTTCTCAAAAAGGTAGACACAAAATGCTGGAGTAACAGCGGGACAGGCGGCATCTCTGGATAGAAGGAATGGGTGACACTCTTCAGTCTGAAAAAGGGTCTCGACCTGAAATGTCGCCCATTCCTTCTATACAGAGATGCTGCCTGTCCCGCTGAGTTACCCCAGCATTTTGTTTCTATCTTCGGTTTAAACCAGCATCTGCAATTCTTTCATGTGAATTTTCTCAAAACCATGTCTAATATAGAAATGTCTGAAATATTGGAATTGGAGTATGAACTTTGTTTTAAATGCATGGTTAATTGATTCCTTCCAGTTTTGACACTTAGTTCTAACTGCTACCTCGACTGGAACATTGACTGATGAATTCAGATGGGTGTTAACTGAATGCTTAATATGAAAGAAGGAACTGCAAATGCTGGTTTACACCTAAGATAGACACAAAATGCTGGAGCAACTCAGCGGGTCAGGCAGCATCTCTGGAGAGAAGGAATGGATGACGTGTCGGGTCTGAAGTGTCTCGACCCGAAACGTCACCTACTCCTTGTGCCTGACCTGCTGAGGTACTCCAGCTTTTTGTGTCTATCTTCGGTAACTGAAAACTGCCGGCTCTGGGAGCTGCTGAATGTTGAAGGGAGCTTTCTCTGCTCCTCTCCTGTTACTGGTTGAGGCAGAAGTATAGATGGCGTAGACAACCCATCGAAAATTATCAGTGAGAAATTCCCAATGTAGCTGAAAATTCCTGGCACTTCCAAACACATCTGTATGAAGTTTACTTTAGTTTGACTTTTCCATCACCAAAATTGTATTTTGTTAACACCAGCACCGAAAAATACTTTTTGTGTATCACGGTGGCGCAGCGGTAGAGTTGCTGCCTTACAGCGCCGGAGACCCGGGTTCAATCCTGACTACGGGTGCTGTCTGTGTGGAGTTTGTACGTTCTCCCCGTGAGCGCGTGGGTTTTCCCGGGTGCTCCGGTTTCCTCGCGCATTCCGAAGGCATACAGGTTTGTAGGTTAATTGGCTTGGTATAAGTGTAAATTATCCCTAGTGTGTGTGTAGGGTCGTGTTGATGTGCAGGGATCGCTGGTCGTTGTGGACAAAAGGTCCTGTTTCCGCACTATCTCTAATCTATCACTAAACTAAATTCCGCTTCTTCTTTCATCAAAGCGCTGCAGTGAGTGATATTGGAAGTCCTGTATTGTGTTTTCTGCCTTGTGTGCATAAGGAGCGGGTCATTGTGGCAACCCGTATATGATGGGTCGCAGAGCTTGACTCTGGCTCCTAGTTTTATCTCCTTCTTGTAGGTCAAGTAAAAAAAAAAACCTGAGGGCCAAAAGCCATGTTTGTGTTGTTCATCGATATTTAATGACAGGAGAATCTTTACTTTGCTCATAGCTGTTGTGCTTCCACTTTACTTATTACAGAGAATACTGCAAGCTGAAATGCGGTTTACTGTACTGAATCATTGAATGTACTTATAGAACGTGAGTTATGCGAATCGTGAAAAGATCGTGATGTTAATTGAGGAGGGGTGACCAATATGTAAAGACAATGAATCCCTATTTACAATGGCGGTCATTTCCATGGATGTAGTGCAGTTATTTTGTCAATTAAATCGTCCTTTGGAACTTGCCTGTATGATCCCGTCCTGCAATTCTGCTCGGGCAGTGAATGCGGAAATCTCTAAACGTCTCGCACCCTAACCCATTAAAAATGTGTTAAGGATTCGGCACATGTGTTCCCCAAGCTTTGAGCATTTGCTTTTTGCACAGGTTGACTGTGAACTATTTGCACAGAACAGTGTCTTGCACTTCAAACACAGTTGCTTTTAGCAGCTCGATTTATTTAGCACTTGGTATCAGTGGAATTTGTACCACATCTAGTGGAGAATGCAAGGACAAGATGTGTAGCACTCTGATTATACCAGCAGTCTGTTCAAGCCCTTAGGTACAGAGTGCTTGACACACTAAAATAAGGTGCAGTCGTATTTTTGGGATACATTTCCTGAGAAAGACGGGAGGTCAGTTAACGAGAAGAGGAGTGATCGAGAGATTAGAACTGGTGCCAGTTTCCAGTTGGGTAAATATGCTTGTCATCTTGAGGTAGAAAGGATGCCTTCAATTAGACTAGTGTTGTCCCTGATCATCGGTTCATTGCTACCAATGCTGTGTGGTGGACCTTGGTCAAGGTCGCAGCCCGTTCCAAAATTTCTGGAAGGCATTTTTTTAGGGGGAGAGAGATGGGAGTAAGAGAAACATGCATTTTGCTGGATTCGTTTTTGGAAATGAGGCCAGTTCATAATTTGCAATGCTGGCATTTACTGCAATGTGAGCGATTGCTAAGATACAGTCTTAAGATAAAAAGGCATTGTCATGTTCTTGAAGACAAGAGGAACTGCAGATGCTAGTTTATATAAAAAAATAGAGCTGGAGTAACTCAATGGGTCAGAAGGTATCTCTAGAGGACATGGACAGGCGAAGTTTTGGGAAGGGTCTGAAGAAGGGTTCCGACCTAAAATGTCGCCTATCCACGTTCTCCAGAGATGCTGCCCGACCCGCTGAGTTACTCCAGCAGATAAGTGTGTCTTTTCATTCCCAGGTAGACAAAAATGCTGGAGAAACTCAGCGGGTGGGGCAGCATCTATGGAGCGAAGGAAATAGGCGACGTTTTGGGTCGAGATCCTTGGCAGCCTATTTCCTTCGCTCCATAGATGCTGCCTCTCCCGCTGAGTTTCTCCAGCATTTTTGTCTACCTTCGATTTTCCAGCATGTGCAGTTCCTTCTTAAACTTTTCATTCCCATGTTGCCCTTTGAAGAAGCAGTCAGGGTCAAAGACAAAAAAGGGAGTCCAAGCAAGATTTTGTATACATAGAAGTTTAAAATCTCTAGACTAGTTCAACCAGATATCTCTGTGAGCATTGATGTGGATATATTTAAGAACATTGAATGTGATAACTGTGTGTTGTGTTCTCTAGTAGCTCGAATGAATTACAAAAATGCACTCTGCTATATGGTTTCTGAAACATTTGAAGTTTCACCGTATAGGCAAATGCTTGCAAAGCATAAAGGACTAAATATTGTGTCTGTGCAATACATAGACTTAACTACATTTTATTAAATTGCATTTATTTTTTGTATGTTATTGGTATGGCAGAGTTAAATAAAGAATGCTTTGAAGGACTTCATCCTGTTCTGTCTTCATTAAAGTAACGCTCCATATGAGAATTTAAGAAAGAACTGCAGATGCTGGAAAAATCGAAGGTAGACAAAAATGCTGGAGAAACTCAGCGGGTGAGACAGCATCTATGGAGACGGAATACCACCTCCAGTTTGAATTCCATTTGGAATATTTTGGAGGACCAAGAAACCAAGAACAGGCGACGTTTCGGGTCGAGACCCTTCTTCAGACTGATCAGTAGAGATGGAACGGTTTGAGGAGGGAACTTCAGTCTGAAGAAGGGTCTCGACCCGAAACGTCATCTATTCCTTCATATCAAAGTTATGACTTTGTGGATTACTTTGAGCGTGCAGTATAAAATCAGAAAGGTGACGATTTATTGCCCAAGTTACTCCTGCACCTTGTGTAGTTTGGGTTGAGTTAACAAACCATAAAGATTAGACACAAAATGCTGGAGTAACTCAGCAGGACAGGCAGCATCTCTGGAGAGAAGGAATGGGCGACGTTTCGGGTCGAGACCCTGCTTCAGACTGGTTAGGGATCGGGGAAACGAGAGATATAGACGATGATGTGGAGAGATAAAGAACAATGAATGAAAGATATGCAAAAAGGTAACAATGATAAACGATACAGGCCATTGTCAGTTTGTAGGGTAAAAATGAGAAGCTAGTGTGACTTGGGTGGGGGAGGGATATAGAGAGAGAGAGAGAGGGAATGCCGGGGCTACATGAAGTGAGAGAAATCAATATTCATACCACTGCTGCCCAAGCGAAATATGAGATGCTGGTCCTCCTATTTGCGTTTAGCCTCATTCTGACAATGGAGGAGACCGAGGATGGGAAGGAGAATTAAAGTGTCCCTGGTGCCTGTGTGTAGGATAGTGTTAGTGTGCGGGGATCACAGGTCGGCGTGGGCTGAAGGGCCTGTTTCCGCGATGTTTCGCTGAGATAGGTAGATTCTTTATTAGTTCAGGTGTTATGGGGAGAAGTCAGGAGAATGGGGTTGAGAGGGAGAGATAGATCAGCCATGATTGAATGGCGGAGGAGACTTGATGGGCCGAATGGCCTAATTCTGCTCCTATCACATATGATCTTGCTCGAAAACTCCTGTCCAACTCGCCACATCCAACTCCCACCCCCATTCCCTGCTCCTCATTCTCCCCAAATTTATGAAAGGCTGTTTTTTTACGAATGTGCCCACCAGATGGCAGCAGAATGAATGCATAACCATTCTTTATTGGAAACGGCAAGTTAAACTGTTTGAAGCAGGGATGTTTCTTTCTAATTCAAAGGCAACCAACTAATCAAGGTAAGATTTCACAGTCAAATAAACGCTTCCAATTTATCATGGGCTGCAGGGTCTCCTCCTGTGCTGTATTATAGACACACAAAATGCTGGAGGAACCCAGCGGGTCAGGCAGCATCTCTGGAGAAAAGGAATAGGTGACGTTTCGGGTCGAGGCCCTTCTTCAGACAGAGCTGGGAAAGGGAAATGAAAGATACAGACTAACAACGGAACCATCTGTTCCCACTGGGATAAAGGCATTTTGTTTAGTTCAGAGATACAGCATGGGAACAGGCCCTTCAGCCCCCAAGTCCACACTGACCATCAATCACCAGTTTGCAATAGTTCTACGCTATCCAAATTTCTCATCCAGTCCCTACACACCCGGGGAAGATTAAAACAAGAGGAAATGATTTGAGAATTAAGGGACAGAAGTTTAGGGGTAACGTGAGGGGGAACTTCTTTACTCAGAGAGTGGTAGCTCTGTGGAATGAGCTTCCAGTGGAAGTGGTGGAGGCAGATTTGATTTTATCATTTAAAAATAAATTGGATAGGTATATGGATGGGAAAGGAATGGAGGGTTATGGTCTGAGTGCAGGTAGATGGGACTAGGGGAGAATACGTGTTCGGCACGGACTAGAAGGGCCGAGATGGCCTGTTTCCGTGCTGTAATTGTTATATGGGGCAATTTACAGAGGCCAATTAACCTACAAACCCGCAGGATAGACGCGCAGTCGCAGGGAGAACGTGCAAACTCCACACAGACAGCCCCCCCAGCCCAGCCCAGGTCAGGATCGAGCCCGTCACTGGAGCTGTGAGGCAATATTAAGTTGCAAGCCAATGTTTAAAACACATGCCACATTCCTCTGCGCTATTTTCACATGTGAGCTAATAACTTAGATACTTGTTTAAAATTAGCGCGCAGTGATATGTAATAAATGGGCAGAGGATTGGGTTGTGAGCTTTGGCCATTACAAAGTTATTACGATAAGAGTTGCCACCGCGCTGGTCTCGGTGGGCTGAAGGGCCCGTTTCAGCGCTGTATCTCTAAACTAAACTGAATAAATTAAAGTAACCGTTTAAGAAGGAACTGCAGATGCTGGAAAATCGAAGGTAGACAAAAATGTTGGGGAAACTCAGCGGGTGAGGCAGCCTCTATGGAGCGAAGGAAATAGGCAACGTTTCGGGACGAAACGTTGCCTATTTCCTTCACTCCATAGATGCTGCCTCACCCGCTGAGTTTCTCCAGCATTTTTGTCTAAACTAAAGTAACAACCCGATTTAAGTATCTAAACATACGCAAACGGTGTGGCCCACCGGTAGAGCTGCTGCCGCACAGCACCAGGGATCCAGGTTCGATCCCGACTACAGGTGCTGTCAATGCAGAGCTTGTACATTCTCACTGCGACCATGTGGGTTTCTCCTGGTGCTCCGGTTTCCTCCCACACCCCCAAAGACGTGCCGGTTTGTAGGTTGACTGGCCGCCTGGGGTAAATTGCCCCCAGTGTGTAGGGAGTGGATGAGAAAGTGGGGTCTAGTGTGAACGGACTTAATGGGACGAAGGGCTTTCAATTGAGTTCAAGAGAGTTTGTTGTCATGTATCCCTGATAGGACAATGAAATTCTTGCTTTGCTTCAAGTCAAGTCAAGTCAAGTTTATTCGTCACATACACATACGAGATGTGCAGTGAAATGAAAAGTGGCAATGCTCGAGGACTTTGTGCAAAAAGACAAACAAACAAACAACCAAACAAACTACAAACAGAATGGAACAGAATCACATATTCTTTTACATATTAAATATTGTGGGCGGAAGGAAAAAGGGAAAAAAACAGCAATTTAAAAAAAAGCAGTAGAGTGGTTCAGTAAAGTTAGTAGCTGGTGAGATAGGAGTTTACAGTCCTAATGGCCTCTGGGAAGAAACTCCTTCTCAACCTCTCTGTTCTCACCGCATGGCAACGGAGGCGTTTGCCTGACCGTACCAGCTGGAACAGTCCGTTGCAGGGGTGGAAGGGGTCTCCCATGATCTTATTAGCTCTGGAGTTGCACCTCCTGATGTATAGTTCCTGCAGGGGGGCGAGTGAAGTTCCCATAGTGCGTTCGGCCGAACGCACTACTCTCTGCAGAGCCTTCTTGTCCTGGGCAGAGCAATTCCCAAACCAGATGGTAATATTTCTGGACAAGATGCTTTCCACAGCCGCTGAGTAGAAGTCACATCAGAACATAGTAGGCATGGATACAGAACAGATCAGCGTGTCCATATACCATGTCGCAAAATGGGCGGCAATTGGGGGCTGCAGCTAAGTAAGGATTGCTTACTTACCTCATTCTTTAAGAATTGCAATCTTATTATAACACTTCCAAGCTTTTCTAACTTAGAATTGGAAAATTGACATCTGAAGTGTGTAGCGTTGAGGCCCTCTAGTGTTCATTTTGGTTGCCTTCAAATTTTAGAGATTTTTGTGTTCATGCGGTTTGAAGTCGCAATGACCTCCTCTGACAGCTCGGTTCATATACCCATTAGGGTTAATGTCAAAAAAAGACATTCTGTGTGGAAATAAATTGGTTCTCAGGTTCCTATTAAACGTTAGATAGACACACAAAGCTCAGAGTAACTATAGTTACCCAACCAGATGCAACTAAATTTAAAGTAGCTCTTGCTTCCCAATAACCCTTTCTGGCTTAAGCCCTCCCTTCACCACCTCCAGTTTAAATTCCATTTGGAATATTTTGGAGGACCAAGAAACCAAGAACCAAGGCCAGACAGCATCTCTGGAGAGAAGACAATAGACAATAGGTGCAGGAGTAGGCCATTTGGCCCTTTGAGCCAGCACCGCCATTCAATTGATCGTGGCTGATCATCCCCAATCAGGACCCCGTACCCCAGAAGGATGTTTCGGGTTGAGACCCTTCTTCAGACTCAAACCTTTCCCCTCTCACACTGTCCGACACACTGGGTACAAATTACAATTTCACCGAAGCCAATTAACCTGCAAATCTACGGTATGTGTCTTTGGGGTGTGTGAGAAAACCGGAGCACCCAGAGAAAACCCACACGGTCACAGAGAGAATGAACATACAAACTCCATATTCGCCCCTATGTCAGGATCGAACTCGGGTCTCTGGGTCGCGGCGAGGCAGCAACGTTACCACTGTGCCACCGTGCTGCCCCACTGGTGGGTAACGATGCACTCCACCCTCACAGACCTCAGTGAGGTTCAGTGTGGCCAATAAATGGATTAACCAAGTCCAGACCTGATGGTGGAGAATACATTCCCCAAAACCAATCTGAAATGCATTATGCAAGTTTGTAGGAAGGAATTGCAGATGCTGGTTTAAACCGAAGATAGACTCAGTAACTCAGCGGGACAGGCAGCATCTCTGGAGAGAAGGCATAGTAGGTGACGTTTTGGGTCGAGACAAGAAGGGTTTTGACCCTAAACATCACCTATTTATTTTCTCCGGAGATGCTGACTGACCCGCTGGGTTACTCCAGCTATTTGTTTCCATGCATTTGAACTAGCAGGTCAGGCAGCATCTCTGGAGAAAAGGAATAGGTAAAGTTACGGGTCTGGGTTTCGGGTCTGAAGAAGGGTCTCAACCCAAAACGTGACCTGAAACATTATCCAGAAATGCCGCCTGACCCACTGAGTTACTCCAGCATTTTGTGTCTATCTAATAATAATAATGGATGGGATTTATATAGCGCCTTTCTAATACTCAAGGCGCTTTACATCGCATTATTCATTCACTCCTCAGTCACACTCGGTGGTGGTAAGCTACTTCTGTAGCCACAGCTGCCCTGGGGCAGACTGATGGAAGCGTGGCTGCCAATCTGCGCCTACGGCCCCTCCGACCACCACCAATCACTCACACACATTCACACACAGGCAAAGGTGGGTGAAGTGTCTTGCCCAAGGACACAACGACAGTATGCACTCCAAGCGGGATTCGAACCGGCTACCTTCCGGTTGCCAGCCGAACACTTAGCCCATTGTGCCATCTGTCGTAATGGGTTGTATAGTCTGTGTAGTGTTTATCCTGTAATGAATAAGATGGATACCATTGTCATAGCACATGCGCTGCCTCTAATGTAAAAATGAATTGGAGACCAACACCAGGCAGATGAGCTGATATTGTAAGCTTCCAAGCCCAGTGTGTGTTTAAGGATGCCAATTGAATGAATCATTCCGATACAAATCACCGCTCATCCCAGTAAAGGCATCTCATTAGTCAAGGGGTTGTTTGCACATCTCTGTATCTTCCACCTGCCTCAGCAGCATCTGCAACTGTGCCGGGTACACAGAGAACGCACCAGGGCTGCTCAGAGTGATCAGAGCGTGCAAAGACAGCACTGCAACTTTGTTCTAAATTAGTTTAGTTTAGTTTAGAGGTACAGCATCGAGGAACGGCACCACATATTTCCCTTGGACGACTTACAACTCAGTCGCACGAATATTCTCACCTAGCAAACAGCCTACGATGGAAACAGGAGACATAGACAGGTCTGTAGAGTGATATAGAACAAATGAATGAAATGTATGCAAAATAAAATTATGATAATCATTTATTTTTTTTTGCATATTTTTCATTCATTTGTTCCTTATCTCTCTACATCCCCATCTATGTGTCTCGTTTCCTTTTCCCCTGACTGAAGAAGGTTCTCGACCCGAAACGTCACCCATTCCTTCTCTCCAGAGATGCTGCCTGTCCCACTGAGTGCAGAATATAGGGCTGAGAACCACATTCTGTGCTCTGCTTCTTTTCCTTTGCCCTCACTCTTTGAGCCCTGGTGGGGCCCCCTCCCTTGATATGGAATGAACCGTCACTGCAGGGGAATTCATGCGGAATAATCGTCAGGTTCCTTGCAGGACAGACAAAAATGCTGGAGGAACTCAGCGGGTGAGGCAGCATCTATGGAGCGAAGGAATAGGTGACGTTTCGGGTCGAGACCCTTCTTCAGTTGCAGTGAACTGTATGACTAAAGTTTGCTGTGAAGTTAAGGCTGTTATTTGTCTGTTGGTGCAGAAGAGGGCAGAATTGTCTCAGATATTAGAGTGTGACTATATAGTCAGCAAGTCGTCCTCTCCGCAGAATGTGTGAACCAATCCAATGTGTCCTATTTTCTATGTTTCTATTGGAATCAAGGGATATGGGGAGAAGGCAGGCACGGGTTATTGATTGGGGACGATCACAATGAATGGCGGTGCTGGCTCGAAGGGCCGAATGGCCTCCTCCTGCTCCTATTTTCTATGTTTCAATGTCCCAGCTACACTAGTCCCACCTGCCTGCATTTGGCCATATCCTTCCAAACCTGTCCTATCCATGTACCTATCTAACTGTCTCTTAAACGTTGGGATAGTCCTGCCTCAACTACCGCCTCTGACAGCTTGTTCCATACACCCAACACCCTTTGTGTGGTGGTGCTGGCTCAAAGAGCCGAATGGCCTACTCCTGCACCTATTTGAATTGTTTCCTCCTGCACTTTGTCTTTTGCTCAAGATTCCAGCATCTGCAGTTCCTTGTGCCTCCAAGAATCCTTCTCATACATGTCAATGAGAAGGTCGATTCTGAGCCCTGGTACTGTCTGCGGGGAGTTTGCATGTTCTCTCTGTGACCCAGAGTAGCTCAGCGGGTCAGACAGCATCGCTGGAGACAAGGAATAGGCAACATTTTCTCCAGAGATGCTGCCTGACCCGCAGTTACTCCTGCTATTTGTGTCTATCTTGGGTCTAAACCAGCATCTGCAGTGTTCCTTCCTACACATTCTCTCTGGGACCTCGTGGGTTTCCTCTGGGTCCTCTGGTTTCCTCCCGCGACACCACAATATTGGTGCGTTACCTGACCACTGTGAACTGCCCCTGGTGTGTAGATTCTGTGAATTGATGTATTATAAAACGTAAGGATCGGGTTAATGTAAAAATAAAAGGACATTCTCAGTAAGCCAAAGGGCCTGTTTGCAAGCTTCATCTCCCCCTGACTTAACGAGATCATTTCTCAACACTAAAGAGTCCAGCACAGCGAGCGAGAACAGCACGGTGGCGCAGCAGTAGAGTTGCAGCCTCACAGCGCCCGAGGCCCGGGTTCGATCCTGACTACAGGCGCTGTCTGTACGGAGTTTGCACGTTCTCCCCGTGACCCGCGTGCGTGGGTTTTCTCCGGAATCTCCGGTTTCCTCCCACACCCCAAAGTTTTGCAGGTTAATTGACTAGGTAAAGATTGTAAATTGTCTGTAGCGTGTGTAGGACAGGGTTAGTGTGCGGGGACCGCTGGTCGGCCCGGACTCGGTGGGCCGAAGGGCCAGTTTCTGCGCTGTGTCTCTTAACTGGACTAAGCCCAGCAGACAGTTAAGCCGGGTCCAAGCAAATATACCTTCTCAAGACAATTGGCAAATTATTTAATTGCCGGCCACTTTTAGTAGCTATGTTATCTGTCGATTATTTGCTGTCCTTCTTTATACATTATGATATGCTAGCCCCGTGCGAGATCTGGTGCTTATTATCAATATAAATTTACATAAATATTACGCTTATCCCATGTTGGGACCTTCATGTTATTCTGAGCTCCGGGAGAATTTTCTTAAAACCAAGCTTCATCTGTTAAATGTGGATTTTTACATTTGCTGATCCATTTTCTGCAATAAATCTATAGACGGTATTGGCGCAGAGCTGTACAGTGGATAATTTAAAAAATACATTTAGAACATTTATATACCCTGTTACTTTCAGTGACGTACACTACAGGGGTGTTCGGTTGGTCAGGTGAATGTGTTTGTAAATCATTCATAAAACAGGGGACCTACCAGGTGAAGATTGTGTCAATAATTTCTGCACAACTAATAGTAAGTAAGTAAGTAAATTTTATTTATATACCACGTTTAAGTCACCTCGCGTTGAAACCAAAGTGTTTTACATAGAAAAAAATAATTAAGTCTCCGTGCATCCATAGAAAAAAAAACTGTACAAAACTGTACAAAAAGAATCAACTTGCATTTGTAAAGGGAAGATGGACGGAAGATACAAGATTTGTCATGTGTACCAAGAGGTGCTGTGAAATGTGTGGTCGCCATACAGCCATACAAATAATAGAGAGCACAGAACACGATAGTCTTTAACACAGACATCCCCACACAGCGGGGTCAAAGTTTCCCACTGTAAGGGAAGGCTCCAAAGTTCAGTCATCATCCTCTGTTGTCCTCCCGAACTGGGATCCGAATTGTTGCCGCTACGATAGACACAAGAAGCTGGAGTAGCTCAGTGGGAATTTTGCTTCCTGGTCAAATTTCATCAGGAAGTAGGTACAGGAGCCTGAAGACTGTAACGTCCAGGTTCAGGAACAGCTCCTTCCCCACAGCCGTCAGGCTATTAAACACAACAACAAATAAGCTTGGAGCTCTGAACTGCAAAAGACTATATTATTATTGCACTATATTTGTTAGTTATTGAACTTTTATTTTTTTTATCCTCTTCCCCCGTTATGTATTATGTTTACATATTCACATATTCTGTTGTGCTGCAGCAAGTAAGAATTTCACTGTCCCATCCCCGACATATGACAATAAAACACTCTTAGCTCTTGACTCGTGAAATTAATCCAAGTTCTTGAGAGTTTTCCGCAATAACCTACCTGAACTCCCGGTGGCTCAGCACTTCAACTCCCCCTCCCATTCCCAATCCGACCTCTCTGTCCTGGGTCTCCTCCATTGCCAGAGTGAGCAACAGCGGAAATTGGAGGAACAGCACCTCATATTCCGTCTGGGGACCTTGCGTCCTTATGGCATTAACATTGAATTCTCCCAATTTTGCTAGCCCTTGCTGTCTCCTCCCCTTCCTTAACCCTCTAGCTGTCTCCTCCCACCCTCCCATCCGCCCGCCCTCGGGCTCCTCCTCCTCCTCCTCCCCTTTTCCTTCTTTCTCCCCCCCCCCACCCCCCATCAGTCTGAAGAAGGGTTTCGGCCCGAAACGTCGCCTATTTCCTTCGCTCCATAGATGCTGCTGCACCCGCTGAGTTTCCCCAGCAATTTTGTGTACCCTCTTGAGAGTTTTAGTTGAGTTTCGAGATACATTGTGGAACAGGCCCATCGGCCCACCGAGTCCGTGCCGACCAGCGATCACCACACACCAGCTATCCCGGTTTTCCGTGCTACACACTAGGGACAATTTACAGAAGCCAATTAACCTACAAACGTGTAGGTCTTTGGAATGTGTGGGAGGAAACCAGAGCACCCGGTGAAAACCCATGTGGACATAGGGAGAACGTACAAACCCTGTACAGACAACACCCCCGGTCAGGATCGAACCCAGGTCTCTGGCGCTGTGTGGCAGCACCTTTACTGCACCACTGTGCCACCTGTCGAAGACTAATTTGAGCTAATCTTCAATCCTTCAGAAAGATAGCGTCAGCAAGCAGAGAAGCTTTAGTTACCTTTGTAAACCATGATCTTTAAAAAAATATATGTATTATAAATATTCATGTAGTGTGATCAATTTGGTTTTATTGAGCCCGCTTAAAATCTCTTTTCCCAACCTGCTCTCTCCCCTAAAACGGGGTCCCACCTCAGGGTACAAAGATTCTTTAAAGAAGTACCAAATGACAGATTACCTTTTTGTCTGCATGTTTGAGATCTCCCAGGTTTCAGTAAACAAGCACCTGGAGGCTCCCTTTGGCGAAGTAGGTTTACTCAGTCAAGCCGAACCGACCTGACTCGATTGCCGACAAGTCTAGGAAGTCAGTCTGTTTTGGTCTCCACGTTTGAGGAAGGACATTCTTGCTATTGAGGGAGTGCAGCATAGATTCATAAGGTTAATTCCCGGGATGGCAGGTCTGTCATGTGATGAAAGAATGTAGCGGCTGGGCTTGTATTCACTGGAATTACATCTTATAGAAACATGTTTACATCTTATAGAAACATGTAAGATTATTAAGGGATTGGACACGCTAGATGCAAGAAACATGTTCCCGATGTTGAGGGGAGTGCAGAACCAGGGGCCACAGTTTAAGAACAAGGGGTCGGCCATTTAGAATTGAGATGAGGAAAAACATTTTCACCCAGAGAGTTGTGAATCTGTGGAAATCCTGCCTCGGAAGGCAGTGGAGGCCAATTCACTGGATGTATTCAAAAGAAAGTTAGATAGAGCTCTTCGGGCTAGCGGAGTCAAGGGCCCATCTTGTGCATGCTATCTCCTTTGGCTTATACATATACATTTGTATGGAAATAGTATAGACCATAATTGTGTCCCGAAGATAGACTGGAATAATGCTGGAATAACTGGAATAACTCAGCGGGTCAGACAGCATCTCTAGATAGAACGAATAAGTGATGTTTCAGGTCGAGACCCTTCTTCAGTTTCGACCCAAAACGTCACCTATTTCTTTGGAATCGAGGGATATGGGGAGCGGGGTACTGATTGTGAATGATCAGCCATGATCACATTGAATGGCAGTGCTGCTCGAAGGGCCGAATGGCCCACTCCTGCACCTATTTTCTATGCATCTACGAAAGTTCATCCATTCCCTCTCTCCAGAGATGCTGCCTGTCCTGCTGAGTTACTCCAGCATTTTGCGTCTATCTTCGGTTTGAACCAGCGTCTGCAGTTCCTTCCTGCACACAATACTCTAAATGCGGCCTCACCGACGTCTTATATACCTGCCACATGACTTAATATCTGATAGATGAATGCCAGGCAGTCGGTGAGAGGGTCAGACAACCTTTCTAACCAGTCTCTCCGAGCGAGAGCTACACTGTTGAACGAACTTGTTCTATTTTGAACGTGTTGTGTTAACATTTCTCTCTGGCGTTCCCCAAACTGGGAGACGTGTAAAATGAATATATTACTAAGCCTTAACTATTGGTTTGTCAAAATAATGACAGGCGGAATAAGCGCCATAAAATTATATTAGAGCTTAATTGATTTATAAGTTCTTGTTAAAATGTTTTACATCTGTCCAAGAGCACCTTACATTAATTATGATTGAATGACTGGTGTTAAAAGTTAAAACTGCGAGCTGCAAGGATTTCATTGAAATTAAAATTATTCCAACACCTGAATATGAATCGAGGAAGAGAGGATTACTGTCGTGGGTATCGGCAATGAGGTTTTCAGATCTGTTCACTGGATGTGAGTACAACAGCAAATCTGCGTGGCGTAGAAAGAATAGCACAGAGGCTCGGAGCAATACAGTAGGGAAACAGGCCCTTCGGCCCAACTCCTCCTTGCCGGGCAACATACCAACATGTCCTTTGTCAGAGTGAGGCCAAACGCAAATTGGAGGAACAGCATCTCATATTTCGCTTGGGGGAGTCCAGAACCAGAGGCCACAGTTTAAGAATAAGGTGTAAGCCATTTAGAACGGAGACGAGGAAACACTTTTTCTCACAGAGAATGGTGAGTCTGTGCAGGTGGAGGCAGGTTCTCTGGATGCTTTCAAGAGAGAGCTAGATAGGGCTAGATTGGGAGAGCCCAGGACCAGAGGATACAGCTCAGAATGAAAGGACATACCTTTAGGAAAGAGATGAGGAGGAATTTCTTTAGGCAGAGGGTGGTGAATCTGTGGAATTTATTGCCTCAGAAGGCTGTGGAGGCCAAGTCAGTGGATATTTTTAAGGCAGAGATAGATTCTTAATTAGTACAGGTGTCAGAGGTTATGGGGAGAAGGCAGGAGAATGGGGTTAGGAGGGAGAGATAGATCAGGATGATTGAATGATGGGGTAGATTTGATGGGCCGAATGACCTATCACTTCTGAACTTATCAGGACGACAGATTTAGGAATTAGAGGGCATGTCGTTAACTTTGTTTTTAAAAAAAAGATCTTTAGCTTGCTTTAGCAATGTCTTTAATTATTCATAAGTGTTTTAATGTTCCCTTAGTTAATGATTAATTTTTTTAGGAATAATTACTTTGTTAATCTCAATTTTAATGGTTTTTAAATGTCTCTGACATTCAGAGACATTTCGAGACTATTAAAACCGGGGAAAACAGTCAACAATCTCCGGAGAGAAGGAGCAGGTGACGTTTTGGGTCGAGACCCTTCTTCAGACTGAGAGTCAGTGCAAAGGGAAACGAGAGACATAGACCAAATGAATGAAGAAGGGTTTCGGCCTGAAACGTTGCCTATTTCCTTCGCTCCATAGATGCTGCTGCACCCGCTGAGTTTCTCCAGCATTTTTGTCCACTTTAGACCAAATGAATGACAGATATGCAAGAGAGCAACGATGGCCATTGCTGGGTGAGAACGAGAAGCTGGCGCGACTTGGGTGGGGGAGGGATGGAGAGAGAGGGAATGCCGGGGTTATTTGAAGTTAGAGAAATCAAAATTCATACCACTGGTCTGTAAGCTGCTCAAGCGAAATATGAGATGTTGTTCCTCCAATTTGCTTTTAGCCTCACTCTGACAATGGAGGAGGCCCAGGACTGAAAGGTCAGTGTGGGAATGGGAAGGGGAATAGGCAACCAGGAGATCAGGTAGGTCAAGGTGGACTGAGATCATAAGGTCATAAGGAATAGTAGAATTAGGCCATTCGGCCCATCAAGTCTAGTCCGTCATTCAATCATGGCTGATCTATCTCTCCCTCCTAACCCCATTCTCCTGCCTTCTCCCCATAACCTCTGACACCTATACTAATCAAGGATCTATCTATCTCTGCCTTAAAGGTAGTTCACCTTCAGGTTAAAGGTGTTCTGTGAAACGATCGCCCAGTGAGAGGTGGATGAAATGTGTAGGAAGGAGCTGCAGTTGCTGGTTTACACCGAAGATAGACACCAAAAGCTGGAGTTACTCAGCGGGACAGGCAGCATCTCTGGAGAGAATGAACGGGTGACGTTCCAGGTCTCGCACCAGCTTCTCGTTCTCACCTAGCAGACGGCTAACAATGGCCTACTTCCTGTATCATTGTTACTTTCATTAATTTGTTCTGCATCTCTGTACATCACTGTCTATATCTCTTGTTTCCCTCTCCCCTGACTCTCAGTCTGAAGAAGGGTCTCGACCCGAAACGTCAGCCGTTCTTTCTCTCCAGAGATGCTGCCTGTCCCGCTGAGTTACTCCAGTTTTTTCAAGTCAAGTCAAGTCAAGTAAAGTTTATTCGTCATATACACATATGAGATGTGCAGTGAAATGAAAAGTTATGGCCTATACTATTTCCATACAAATGTATATGTACAAGCAATGCTCGTGGACTTTTGTGCAAAAAGACAAACAAACAGACAACCAAACAAACTATAAACACAATCACATATTTTGTGTCTGTTACCGGGAGACACCTTGACGTGTCTTTGCTGCGTTAAAGCTTTGCGGTCATTTTGACTGCTTTCCATTTCTGCTCCAGAGCGTTAAAAAAAATAAAAATGTTGCAGATTACCTGGGTGAAAAATGTCTTGCAGAACAATCCCTAAGGGACGATTTGTTGCCTAACCACCTCTGGAGTCCGTGACATTTGCAAGGTTAAATCTATCTGTGTTGATTTACAATGGAGACCCTACTTAAGCCAACCCATTGGGAAGAATCCATGGAAATTGATTGGATTTTATGTTTAAAACAGGTTGACTCTTCTGCAGCCATTGAGGAATGTTTATCACACATCCACCCCCCAATTAATCCATTTTTTAAATCAATTTGAGCAGATTTGTGACAACCATTTAGGATTGTGTATTGAGAATATAAAAAGACTTGGGAATGTGAATGGCCCTTAGGGACATTATTAATGTATCCACGGAACTATAATGATGGTGGCATGGCTATTCGATAGATTACTTGTTTGCCGTTTTTGGATTTATTCCATACAGCCCGTAGTCATCCTGCATTTTATTGATAACATTTTAACGTAAAATTGATAAAGCATTGTTCAGTAGCATTCTGCAGACCTATTTCCCTGTGTTCAGAACTATTTCCCTGTCCAGAATCCGTTCTTTATTAGCTTCACCAGAGACTTAGTTCTTGGTTTCCTGGTCCACCAAAAACATTCTAAATGGAATTTAAACTGGAGGTGGCAGAGGGAGGACTTAAACAAAAAAGTCCTGGTTCTTGGAGATAAAGAGCTATCTTAAATTTAGTTGCGTCTGGTGGGGTAACTATGGTAGGGTGAAGACTATTCCTTTCTTTAATTGTGCGGGGGAAGAATGTACACATCTGTCTTGGTAGCTGGAATCTCAAATTGGATTGAATGCTCTCGTCTGCTCCTAATAATTACCACTTTAAATATCCACGCCAGCTGTAAAGCCTTTCTGTGGCTATGAATGGCCCACAGTTACTTGCCAAAGTTCTACAGCAGCCAATGTGATCAAGGATAGAGAAAAACTGGAGTAACTCAGCGGGTCAGAAGGAACTGCAGATGCTGGTGTACACAAAAAAATGCTGGAGTAACTCAAGGGGTCAGGCAGCATCTCTGGGGAGAAGGATTAGGTGGCGTTTTGGGTCCAAACCCTTCTTCAGACCTTTCAAGGAATCAAGTAATCTCGGACCTTTCTCACCCCAGTCACTCCCTCTTCTCCCCTCTCCCGTCAGCCACAAGATACAAAAGCTTGAATGCGTGCACAATCAGATTCAGGAACAACTTCTTCCCCTCCTTTATCAGACTTCTGAATGGTCCCCTCATAGACTAGGGTGTAGTCCCGATCTTCCATCCTACCCCACTACGGACATTGAACTTTTTCTCTGAAACTCTGCGCTGAAATGTAGCAAAACTGTATTCTACATTCTTTTTTAATTTTGCTCTACATATTTGTGCGGCTCGATTGTATTCATTTACGGTGGCCAATTATGATACGATACGATAGAACTTTATCGATCCCAGGAGGTAAATTGATCTGCCAACAGTCATAAAACACACAAAATACATGAAACATGAAATTAAAATGACGAGTGGAAAGGATTGGGGATGTGCAAAGATTGGGGCGGGGGGGGTGGAGTCAATCTCAGTCTACCCCGTGACAGAAGGGAGAGGTGTCCAGGTTGTCCAAGAAGGATCTCCTGTGGTGTTCTGTGCTGCATCTTGGTGGAACCAGTCTGTTGATGCAGGTGCTCAGCCTACTTAACCAACCAACTTAAATGTCTGGGGTGTGGAAGGAAACCAGGGCACCCAGAGGAAATACACGCGGTCCCTAAAAGAACCAAGGTGCAAGCTCCATAGAGAGCAGCAGAGGTTGGAATTGAACCCAGATCTCTGCAGATGCAAGGTAGCAGTTCAACCTGCTGCTCCACCCTGATACTAGCTTCAAGGGTGCTGAAAAAAGCCAAGAGTTAGAATGAGTGATCGATCAATCCTCCTGCTAATTTGTAGTTTAGTTTAGTTTAGAGATACAGCGCGGAAACAGGCCCTTCGGCCCGCCGAGTCTGCACCGACCAGTGATCCCCGCATATTTACACTATCCTACACACACTAGGGACAATTTACATTCATACCAAGCCAATTAAAACCTGCACGTCTTTGGAGCGTGGGAGGAAACCGAAGATCTCGGGGGAAACCCACGCAGGTCACGGGGAGAACGTGCAAACTCCATACAAATAGTACCCGTAGTCAGGATCGAACCTGGGTCTCTGGCACTGTAAGGCAGCGACTCTACCACTGGGCCACCGTGCTAGCCTTCAATCGAAATAATTTTCCTCCCTTCTACTGTGATAGTGACAAGCTACTGGCCGTGGGTGAGATTCTGACAAACTTTTCAGCTCATTTCGAGCAAGGTTTTGTTTTCCTTTAAATATGGACTTTAACAGGAATTACTAATTTCTCCTCTCTCCAATCATTACTAATTCATTTACAACCAATATTTTTTTTTAAACTGCGGAATTGTTCAATTATTCATGTTCTCAAATCTCACATGCTGACAATTGGTAAATTCATTTACAAAATTCACGTTAAGAAGAGAGTACATTAAAATCTAATTTCATGCTGTATCAATGTTCAGTAATGGTGTTGAACTCACGCAAGGCAATGTTTGTATCTGAAGTATAAATACGTTCTCTTCAAATTATTCAGTTTGCCATTTTAAAATCATCATGGCCTATTTATGTTCATGAACAGCAGTGTTTAGTTTTCATTGTTCAAAGGGAACAATGACATTTCTACTTGCTGCTGTTTATCCTGTCTATTAAAATGCAGATTAAAATATTGATTATATATTTATATATATACACTGCCTCACAGCGCCAGAGACCCGGGTTCGATCTTGACTATATCTATGGGTGCTGTCTGTACGGAGTTTGTACGTTCTCCCTGTGACCTGCGTGGGTTTTCTCCGAGATCTTCGGTTTCCTCCCACGCTCCAAAGACGTACAGGTTTGTAAGCTAATTGGCTTGGTATAAATGTAAATTTTCCCCAGTGTGTGTCGGGTAGTGTTAATATGCAGGGATCGCTGGTCGGCGCGGACTCGGTGGGCCGAAGGGCCTGTTTCTGTGCTGTATCTTTACACTAAACTAAACTACACTAATATAAGAATATATGTAACTACCCTGCAACCCATCAGGCACTTGAACAGTGCACAATACTAACCTCAGCAACTATAATCTTCAATGGAATGTGTTGTCGGTTGCACTATAGACTTCGGTTTTTGCACTATTATAGTTACCTATTTTAGTTTAGTTTAATTTAGTTTAGAGATCCAGCGCGAATACGGGCCCATTGGCTCACCAAGTCCACGCCGTCAGAATAAAGTAAGTAAATAAGGAAGTAAGTTTATTGGCCAAGTATTCACATACAAGGAATTTGCCTTGGTGCTCCGCCCACAAGTAACAACATGACGGTGGTGGCGGTGCAGGCTCGAAGGGCCGAATGGCCTACTCCTGCACCTATTTTCTATGACATACAGTGACAGTTACGAATGACTCAGAAAACACTAAACATTAATAATAATAAAACATTCATGATAAAACACCACGTTCTTTTAAGATACAGTTCCTTGTAGCTTCTTTCCAATGTTATTTTGGGCCACCTGTTCTGTCAGATGGACATTACAGTTCCTCCATGTCTAGAATTAATCTTGGTAATCAACTACCCAAGTACTTATTGTCCTCTATCCATTTAAATCTTACTATCTGCACATAGTTTGCCCTTTCTCGTATAATTACCACAGTGATTGCGCTATTAAAGTAATTGATGGTCCAAGGCGTATTGTGGCATATCGTGGCACTGTGAAGGGGTGATGTGTGTGGACAGATATTTCTTCATTATGACTTAAAACATTAGGCATAAGGTGAGAACGATACAGAAAAATGGAGCAAACACTATTCCTTTCAAATCAAAAATGCACCAAGGATTTTTTTCCCCCTGGATTTGGAACACTCTTCCAACAATAAATGTCTGAAGAAGGGTCTCGACCTGAAACGTCGCCCATTCCTTCTCTCCAGAGATGCTGCCTGTCCCACTGAGCTACTCCAGCATTTTGTGTCTACCTTCGATTTAGACCAGCATCTGCAGTTCTTTCTTACACATTAAGTGTTCCCAGCTATAAACTTTCAACCATTTCTCTTTTGACATTTTGGAACTCCAGAGGTTTACTCCTGATATTTAAAATGTCACTCTTTGCTTGTGAACTGTGAAAATACTTTGAATGAAGAAGAGATAATTTCAAAGCAGAATGTAACAAAGGCTGTGCGTAGCTAATAGATGTATCTAGGAACATAGTTAGCATTTGATTTTTGTTTTTAAATCGTTACTTGTGTGCAGAAAGGCATTGATGCAAGTTTAATAACATCAATCTCATTGTATTTTAGATATCAAAGCCACCATATTCCTCATCGGAGTACAAAGCCTTGGTTTTAAATTATACATTTGATTTATATTACTCAACTTCTTCTTTGAAGATAGCGCAGATGTTGAGTGTGAGGTTTTATATTTAATCTACTACTGTATGTTGATGATTTTAATATTAGAGCTGACAACCTGGTTAGCTTTTCGCTGTACATCGCTACACGTGGAAATATAAACTGAGCTATAGGGAGAGGTTGAGTAGGCTGGGTCTATTCCCTGGAGCACAGGAGGATGAGGGGTGATCTTATAGAGGTCTATAAAATCATGAGAGGAATAGATCGGGTAGACACACAGAGTCTCTTGTCCAGAGTAGGGGAATCGGAATCGAGGACCTGAGGGCATGGATTTAAGGATAAGGGGGAAACTGAGGGGTAGCTTCGGTGGTGGGTGTTTGGTACAAGCTGCCAGAGGAGGTAGTTGAGGCAGGTAGACAAAAGTGCTGGAGAAACTCAGCGGGTGCAGCAGCATCTATGGAGCGAAGGAAATAGGCAACGTTTCGGGCCGAAACCCTTGAGGCAGGAACTATCGCAAATGTTAAGAAACAGTCAGAAAGGTACATGGGTAGGACAGGTTTGGAGGGATATGGACCAAACGTGAGCAGGTGGGACTAGTGTAGCTGGGACATGTTGGCCGGTGTGGGCAAGTTGGGCTGAAGGGCCCGTTTCCATGCTGTATCACCCTATGGCACTAATTGTATGGGAGGATAGTAGATCCTCGTCTCGGACCAGCGCGTAAAGAGTCGCCAGGCTCCACGCCATCTTCAGATGGCCTTGTGTGACGGGACCAATAATTGGCGAGGGAGAGAGGGTTGGAGGTGTGCAGGGGTCTCTCTCTCTCTCTCTCTCTCTCTCTCTCTCTCTCTCTCTCTGTCTCTCGATGTCGAGGTGGAGGAGGAGTTCTCGGAGACGGAACAGCCTAAAGCCTTGGCAGTGTTGGACAAGATTGATGAAGATGTTAAAATGCAGGCGGGCAGCCAATTTTGTCAGTGAGACTGATGGATGAAGGGAATGAGATGCAAGCCATTTTGTTGTGTAACTACCTTTGCAACTTTAACATGTACATGAAGCCAGAAAGTACAAACATCTATAAAAGTCCTTGATTTTTTTTTTGTGTAAACACCTTTGAAGAAATATTGACCAGAACTCTGGGCACTTCAAATAGAATATTGGAACCAATTATATCCTCCTGAAAGAAGTAGATAAGACTGCAATTTCAATTCACATCCAACGAATACCACTGTGTTTTTTTTTGCATTTCGACCTGTCTTGAGGAAGTAGAGGCTGAGTTTTCGACACACAAGAACAGGAGGGAAAATGAGCAGGAACCGGCCCATCAAACCCGCTCTGACTTTCAATAAGATTGTGGCTGACCTTTTATCTTGCAGCCATAATCCTAAACATTCTCCATATTAATTCCTTGAATATTGAGAAGTTTATCGATCGCTACTTTCAGTACAAGCTGGGACTGAACCTCCTCAGCACCCCCAAGGAAGAGAATTCCAAAGATTTCTCTTTGGGCGACAACTCACGACCATATAGGCTTCACCCCGCCACGTGTCGCCTGTATGGTCGTGAGTCGTCTCCTCAGTCGCCCAAAGAGTCGTAGCGTCTTTCTGGTCGCCGCTGGATTTTCAACATGTTGAATATTTTCGGCGACCAGCAACAACCTGCCGGCAGTCGCCGAAAAAGTCGCAGGACAGTGGGACAGGCCCATAAGGCAGGGACGAACCCGTGTCTCTGGCGCTGTAAAGCAGCAATTCTACCTCCGCGCCACTGTGCCGCCCCTAATCATCCTGTACTGAAGAAGGGTCTCGACTTGAAACGTCACCTATTCCTTCTCTCCAGAGATGCGGCCTGTCCCACCGAGTTACTCCAGCTTTTTGTGTCTATCTTCGGTTTAAACCAGCATCTGCAGTTGCACACTCTGTACTGCCTGCTCCTAGAGAAGGTCAGCTCCTGAAAATATACACGGTGACATTTCAACTTCTCCCAATCCTGCACCTCCTGAACAAACAGGTGAAACGCAGGCAGATACACACAACACAATGATGGATAGAACGAGGGAATAGAGAGAGAGGGAGAGAGAGAGAGGGAGAAATGTGCCCATCGGACAAATTAAAATAATTCCACGTCTGTTCTGGTTCATGTGCAGATTGACTGTTTAATCATTTTCTGTTCCTCCCCAGAGATCTAGCATTAATGTTTGACATTATGCACCACCGATCTCCTGTGCGGCTAACATTTCCTCCTGCACTTTGACGATTTGCGTTAAATGATAAGCAGGAAAGGTTTGCCTGATATCGTGCATTTCCATAGGCATTCAGCAATGCGTTGGAAGGCTAATTCATCTTAAACCAGGCATGGTGAGATCCTCACCCGAGACACAGGTCATTCTAATCATCGAGTAAATAAAGGCAATGTGCCTGTGTAATGAAGGAAATCAGGGCAGGGGCGAACCATACAGCACCATCAATCACTGTCCTCACCACATTTCAGGCCCCTTAAGTTTCTTCACTCTTGCATAATTATGGTGTTACTGTCAATCTGTATATTCAGTTCAGTTTAGTTTAGAGATACAGCCTAGATACAGGCCCTTCGGCCCACCGAGTCCGCACCGGCCAGCGATCCCCGCACATTAACACTATCCTACACACACTAGGAACAATTTACACTTATGTGTAAATTCTGTGGAATTCTCTGCCTCAGAGAAGGCAGAGGTGGAGGCAGGTTCTCTGGATGCTTTCAAGAGAGAGCTAGATGGAGCTCTGAAAGATAGCGGAGTCAGGGGATATGGGGAGAAGGCAGGAACGGGGTACTGATTGGGGATGATCAGCCATGATCACATTGAATGGCGGTGCTAGCTCGAAGGGCCAAATGGCCTACTCCTGCACCTATTGTCTATTGTCTATTGTCTTATACCAAGCCAATTAACCTACAAACCTGCACGTCTTTGGAGAATGGGAGGAAAACGGGGCGCCCGGAGAAAACCCACGCAGGTCACGGGGAGAACGTACACGTCGGTACTGACAGCGCCCGTGGTCATGATCGAACCCGGGTCTCTGGCGCTGTAAGGCAGCGACTCTACCCGCGATGCCACCATGGCCACCCACGAATAAACCACAATGGTTCCAGTCTCACTGCAGTACCATTGACCCTCTGAGTTTCTCCAGCTTTTTGTGTTTATCTACATTCTACAGCGCCTCTGGAGAAGTTGGACAGATGAAGGGTTCTGATCTGAAACGCAACCTATCCAGAGATGCTGCCTGACCTGCTGAGTTACTCCAGCACTTTGAGTCTTTTATCAAAATAAACCAGCATCTGCAGTTCCTCGTGGCTTCATTATAAATCACATTTTGAGTGCATGGTAGCACAGCAGTAGAGAGTTGCTGCCTCACAGCGCCAGAGACCCCGGTTCGATCCCGACTACGGGTGCTGTCTGTACGGAGTTTGTACCTTCTCCCCGTGACCTGTACGAGTCCAATCTCACCGCAGGACCATTCGATGGCGGGAATTTTTTTTTTTCCACCGCTCACTTCCAACAGACGGATCACAGAAAAAAAAAGCTGGAAAAATTAACATGAAATCAGCCATGCATTTTATTCGGCCTCTCCTTAAAGCTGCATAATTGTGGCCTGTGGCTGCAATTCACTTTCCACATGAATATTTCTTCATGACTACATAGAAATCAGGAGAAAATCTCAACACCATAATTCTCGCAATTGACCCTTGAATAATTTAGCGACTCCCAGCCTGGGGGTTTTACCACAGCGTGCTGCTGCCCTGAAAGCAGTGAGTTCAGACAATTCACAGTTTAGGAATAAGGGCTAGGCCATTTAGGACTGAGACGAAGAAAAACTTTTTCACCCAGAGAGTTAGTTGTGAAACTGTGGAATTCTCTGCCACAGAAGGCAGTGGAGGCCGATTCTCTGGATGTTTTCAAGGGAGAGTTACATTTAGCTCTTAGGGCTAATGGAATCAAGAGATATGGGGAGAAAGCAGGTACTGATTGTGGATGGTCAGCCATGATCAAGAGTTCAAGAGAGTTTTATTGTCATGTGTCCCTGATAGGACAATGACATTCTTGCTTTGCTTTAGCAGACACATCTCGAATGGTGGTGCAGGCGCGAAGGGCCGAATGGCCTACTCCTGCACCTATTTTCTATGTTTCTATATTCCTATGACAAACGCATTGTGCTGAGCTCGCTGCATTGGGGCCTTTGTCCATCCCACCATCTGGGCTCAGTTCAGTTCAGCTGAGCGATTTAACATGGAAACAGGCCCTTTAGTCCCGCACCTTCAGCTAAAAAGGACGACCTGATCACCACGATACGGTACGGTAGAACTTTATTAAATTGATTTTGCCAACTGTGATAAAAACGCAAAACGCGTGAAACATGAAATTAAAGAGACGAGTAGAAAGACTTGGGGATGAGCAATGATTGGGGAGAGGGGTGTGGGTGGGGGGTGGGCAGCCTGAAGAAGGGTCTCGACCTGAAACGTCACCCGTTCCTTCTCTCCAGAGATGCTGCGGTGTGGGAGATTGCAACCCTCACGTGGTCCGCCCTGTTTCGACGAATGCAATCAACCTGGCGTGCACAATCAAATAAGATCAAATAGAACAAGTTGTCCTGCAACTTTAGGCTGTGCACGCCATATGCAAGAAGAAGAAGAAGAAGAAGAGATGCTGCCTGTCCCGCTGAGTTAGTCCAGATTTTTGTGTCTATCTCCGGTTTAAACCAGGATCTGCAGTTCCTTCCTCCACAATGATCAACATACACGGCAGTTATCCCACACACTCTGCTGCACATTAGGGACTATTTACTATTTTACAGAAGCCAATTGATCTACAAACCTGCACGTCTTTGCAGTGTGGGAGAAAACCCACGCAGGCCCCAGGGAGAACGTGCAAACTCCGTACAGGCAGCACCCGTGGTCAGGATCGAACCCGGGTCTCTGGCGCTGTGTGGCAGCATCTCTACCAGTGGCCGTGGATGACTCACGACACACAATGCCTGGCTGAACACTCCGAGTGGTGCAACAGCAAACAATCTCTATTGCAGCTCGCTCTCAAAAAAAATAAAATCAATTTTGGTTGTGCAATGTTTAAGCAAGGCGATGTGATTGAATTCCAGTTCCTCCATCAATTCAAAACAATAAAGGTCTGCGATTCCTGCCACTTTGTGAACATTGATTAAAAATAACAACGTGTTGGGCGCAGCGGGAGAGTCGCTGCCTCACGGCGACAGAGACCCGGGTTCGATCCCGACCACGGGCGCTGTCTGCACGGGGTCTGTACCTTCTCCCTGTGACCTGCGTGGGTTTTCTCTAGGAGCTCCGATCTCCTCCCGCACTCCAAAGATGTGCAGGTTTGTAGGCTAATCGACTAGGTAAAATTGTAAATTTGTCCCTATTGTGTGTAGGATAGTGTTAGTGTGCGGGGATCGCTGGCCGGTGCGGACTCAGTGGGCCGAAGGGCCTGTTTCCGCGCTGTATCTCTCAACTAAACTCTCAACTAAACAGGTCAGACAGCAGTGGAGAGAAACGGACTGACAAGATTTCGAATCGAGACCCTTCCTCAGACTGTAGTAGACTCCGTTCCTCCACCGATGCTGCCTGACCCGCTGAGTTAGAGTCATAGAGTGTTACAGTGTGGAAACAGGCCCTTCGGCCCACCTTGCCCACCCCGGCCAACATGTCCCAGCTGCACTAGTCCCACCTGCTTGCGTTTGGTCCATATCCCTCCAAACCTGTCCTATCCAATACAATACAATACAATTTATTTGTTGTCATTTGAACCCAAAGGTTCAAACGAAATTTGGTTTCTGCAGTCATACAAATAAGAAGAAGAACCAAGACACGACACAATTTACACAAACATCCATCACAGTGAATCTCCTCCTCACTGTGATAGAAGGTATGTACCTGTCTAACTGTTTCTTAAACGTTGGGATAGTCCCAGCCTCAACTACCTCCTCTGTCAGCTCGTTCCATACACCCACCACCCTTTGTGTGAATCCAACAGCTCCCCCAGTAGTATTTTTTACTTGAGATTCCAACATCTGATTTTTCTCACCTTTCCATTTTACAAATGTCAATGTGTTTCAAAGACGTTTGCTGTTGAAAGTGTGTTGAAATCTTGTTTCCTAATTTTTCAAACAAAATGTTAATTTTCGAAAAGGAATTGATTGATTGCGCGCCACAGCGGAGTTTGCCAGCATTTACCTTGGAGACCCTTGGTGAATGACTTTAAAACAGACAAACACTACACAAAGTCACAGCAGGTACTGAAGTGTTGTTCGGAACTCACGCTGTGCTTTATATTAAAGATCAAATTCTCCCAATTCCAATTCATTGCTTTGATGAGTGGTGGCCGTTTGTGTTCCTGAAAGTTGCCCCAAACCACAAACCACCTGAACGTGGAGGAAGGAACTGCAGATGCTGGTTTAAACCGAAGATAGACACAAAAAAGAGGCAGGAAACATGTTGGGGGAGTCCAGAACCAGGGGCCACGCAGTTTAAGAATAAGGGGTAAGCCATTTAGAACGGAGATGAGGAAACACTTTTTCTCACAGAGAGTGGTGAGTCTGTGGAATTCTCTACCTCGGTGGAGGCCGGTTCTCTGGATACTTTCAAGAGAGAGCTAGATAGGGCTCTTAAAAATAGCAGAGTCAGGGGATATGGGAAGAAGGCAGGAATGGGGTACTGATTGGGGATGATCAGCCATGATCACATTGAATGGCGGTGCTGGCTCGAAGGGTTGAATGGCCTACTCCTGCACCTATTGTCTATTGTCTATAAAAAGCTGCAGTAATTCAGCGGGACAGGCAGCATCTCTGGGGAGAAGGAATGGGTGACCCTTCTTCAGACAGAGCTGCTGCCTGGCCTGCTGAGTTACTCCAGATTTTGGTGCCTATTGTCAGTTGCTAAACCTACCAGATTCTTAAAGAAGGAATACACAAAGTGCTGGAGGAACTCGGCGGGTCGGGCAGCATCTGTAGAATGAATGAATGAATGAACATTTTATTGTCAAATGTAATAAGCCACAGTGAAATTCTTTGCTTGCATGCCCAAGGTATACAAATAGACAAGAGGCAATAGTGCAGGAGTAGGCCATTCGGCCCTTCAAGCCTTCTGTGGCAAAGAATTCCACAGATTCACCACCCTCTGACTAAAGAAATTCCTCCTCATCTCCTTCCTAAAGGAACGTACATTAATTCTAAGGCTATGACCTCTAGTCCAAGAGGCCATGAAGACGTACAGGTTTGTAGGTTAATTGGCTTGGTGTAAATGTAAAAGTGCCCCTAGTGTGGTAGGGCAATGTTAATGTTAACCAAAAAGGGCCTGTTTCCGCGCTGTATCTCTAAACTAAACAAAACTTAACTAAAGGTGATGTTTTAGGTTGCAATGCTTCTTCAGATTCAGATTTCAGAGTCTCAAGACGTGTCCCGACCCGAAACGTCACCTATCCATGTCCCCCAGAGTTGCTGCCTGACCCACTGAGTTATGCCCCTGTCCCACTTAGGAAACCTCTGGAGACTTTGCGCCCCACCCAAGGTTTCCGTGCGGTTCCCGGAGGTTGCAGGTGGTTGCCGGAGGTTGCAGGTAGTGGAAGCAGGTAGGGAGACTGACAAAAACCTCCGGGAACCTCACGGAAACCTTGGGTGGGGCGCAAATTCTCCAGAGGTTTCCATTCAGGTTTCCTAAGTGGGACAGGGGCATTACTGCGTCTCTTTATGTCTTTGTTCCCCTGCCTGGTTTATGTTCTCTTCAAAGCCGTCGGCTCTCCACTGATGTGTCGTTTACCCATCAGTGCTACACCTTGCACCCATTGACAACCAAAGAGAGAACTGCTTTTGTTTGTCAATGATTCAGATGCTGGAAGTTCTCTGATGAACAAAACGAGTGGGCAGTGGGAACTAGAAGTGCCTGCCAGACAGATCAGTTAGTCAGTCCCTCTGTGTAGAAAGCTGATAATTCCAAGAAGGTTAGTTTATTTTAAATTGCAAAACCTAACATTTGTCATGACTGTAAATTGGAAGCAACATGACATTTCTGAAGAGTTTTTTTTTTAAATAATTTTTTTTTTGCTATCATGTTTCATGCATCTTCTGCGTCACTAATTGATGAAAGGCCACGACATTCTGGCGGATTTACTGGGGTGAAATCGCACTCTGTGTGGCTTCTCACGGCAATTATTTCTGTTATAATGTCAGACTGTTGGTGTCCTTCACCACGGCATCGAAGAGGAGGGCACAAAGTGCTGGAGTAACTCAGCGGGACAGGCAGCATCTCTGGAGAGAAGGAATGGGTGACGTTTCGGGTGGAGACCCTTCTTCAGACTAGCCTCAGACCTGTCTGACGAAGAGTCTCGACCCGAAACACGACCTATTCCTTTTCTCCACAGATGCTGTCTGACCTGCTGAGTTACTCCCAACACTTTGAGGCTTTTCTTTATAAACCGGCATCTGCAGTTCCTTGTGGCTTCATTGCAATCATAATTAATGCACGGTGGCGCAGCGGTAGAGTTGCTGCCTCACAACACCAGAGACCCGGGTACGATCCTGACTGAAAGGTGCTGCCTGTACGGAGTTTGTACGTTCTCCCCGTGACCTGTGTGGGGTTTCTCTGGAATCTCCGGTTTCCTCCCACACTCCAAACACAAAAAGTTTAAAGGAGATGTGCGGGACAAGTTCTTTTACACAGAGGGTGGTGGGTGTGTGGAACGCGCTGCTGGGGGTGGTGGTGGAAGCAGATACGATAGTGGGATTTCAGGACCCTTTGGATAGGCACATGGATATTCAGGGAACCGAGGGTATATGTTATGTGCAGACAATTAGGAATTGGCCTTGCCAACATGCTCAGCACAAACATTGTGGGCCGAACGGCCTGTTCTCATGTTTTCCTTGTCAGCAGAGAAGATTATTGGCTGCAACCTTCCCTCCATTGATGAACTGTACACTACAAGGGCCAGGAAGCGAGCGGGCAAGTTCATCTCTGACCCCTCTCACCCTGGCCACAAACTCTTTGAATCACTTCCCCCAGGAAGGCGACTCCGGATTGTCAAAGCTGCCACAGCCAGACATGAAAACAGTTTTTAACCACGAGTAGTTGCTCTACTCAACAGCCAAAAATCTGTAGCCTCCCTTTGATCTGGTATTTTGTTGCTTCACATGCTTGATCAATGGTGTTTTATCATTAATGTTTTATTATTATTAATGTTTAGTGTTTTCTGAGTCATTCGTAACTGTCACTGTATGTCATGTTGTTACTTGTGGGCGGAGCACCAAGGCAAATTCCTTGTATGTGAATACTTGGCCAATAAACTTACTTACTTACTTACTTAGACAATAGACAATAGGTGCAGGAGTAGGCCATTTGGCCCTTCGAGCCAGCACTGCCATTCAATATGATCATGGCTGATCATCCACAATCAGTACTTTCTCCCCATATCCCCAATCTTTAAGAGCCCTATCTAGCTCTCTCTCTAAAGCATCCAGAGAACCGGCCTCCACCGCCCTCTGAGGCAGAGAATTCCACAGACTCACAACTCACTGTGTGAAAACCTCTCTATGTTCTATGTTCAGTTTAGTTTAGAGATAGGGTGGAAACAGCCCCTTCGGCCCAACGATCACCCGTACACTAATTCCATCCAATTTACAGAAGCCAATTAACCTACAAGCCCGCACGTCTTTGGAACGTAGGAGGAAACCGGAGCACCCGGGAAAAAAACCCCACGCAGGTCACGGGAAGAACGTGCAAACTACGCATAGGCAGCACCGGTAGTCAGGATCGAACCCGGGTCCCTGACGCTGTGAGGCAGTAACTCTACCGCCGTGCCAGTGGGATGTTCTGCTGAAGAAGGGTCCCGACCCAAAACGTGACCCATTCCTCCTGTTGTTAGGATGCTGCACGTCCCGCCGCGTTCCGCTGGCACTTTGTGTGTCGGGGATGGCGACGGGCGGTACGGCGCGGAGTTGACATCCCTGCGGCATTCGCTGTGAAGCTCCCTGTCCCTCTTCACCAGACCCAGTCCCCGCTAACCTCACATTATCACACAGGGATGCAAATCAGCACTGCATGCGGCATGAGATAGCGCTTTTAAATGTCAGCTCAAAGATCTGAATTTTTTAGTCATTATTATTTCGACAAGCTCGTCCCAGGGAGCATTCAATTTGCATAGCGTTCGGAGAAGCAGGATTATTCTTCATCTCTTCCCCGGCAACTGAATTGGAATCTCTACTAAATTCCGTCCTTGTATTTCTCATTAGGAACTGTCACTCTTGTGACTTGGCATAACTACTGATAAGGTATGTTATTTGCCACAGGGTCGAAGGGGGGGGGGGGGGGGGGGGGGGGTCAGCTGGCTGTGAGGCCGTGATCATGTCGTGCATACAGATAACAGCAAGGCCTTCGATGATGTGTCGTGGTGTTGGAGTAGTCAGCTGGGGAACCAAGTTCTGCTTATTGACCTGACAAACAACGGCACCGGGCCTGTACTCGCCGGATTTTAGAAGAATGGAAGGGGGGGTTGGGACCTCTCATTGAAACGCGCCGAATAGTGATAGGCCTTTAAGAATAAGAAGTAAGCCATTTAGAACGGAGACGAGGAAACACTTTTTCTCACAGGGAGTGGTGAGTCTGTGGAATTCTCTGCCGCAGAGGGCGGTGGAGGCCAGTTCTCTGGATGCTTTCAAGTGAGAGCTTAAAAATAGCGGAGTCAGGGGATATGGGGAGAAGGCAAGAACGAGGTACTGATTGTGGATGATCAGCCATGATCACATTGAATGCTGGTGCTGGCTATTGTCTATTGGATAGATTTTGGAACCCTATATCTCCGGTATGATGGTAACAAATTGTACTCACTATTCAGAACGTGGTTGGATAATTCATAGGAGCAGAATTAGGCTATTCAGCCCATCGAGTCTAGTCTGCCGTTCAATCATGGCTGTTTCCCTCTCAACTCCATTCTCCTGCCTTCTCCCCAGAAACTTTGACACTATGTAGGTTTATCAGTGGCCTTTATATGGCGACTGTTTGTATACCTTGTGTAGGCAGGCAAAGAACTTCACCGTGACAATAAAGTATTCATTCATTCTCACTAATTAAGAACCTGTCTATCTCCGCTTTAAAAATATCCACGGGCTTGGCCTCCACATGAATTCCACAGATTCACCACCGTCTGACAGAAGAAATTCCTCCTCACCTCCTTCCTAAAGGTAGGTAGACAAAAATGCTGGAGAAACTCAGCGGGTGAGGCAGCATCTATGGAGCGAAGGAATAGGCGAAGTTTCGGGTCGAGACCCTTCGTTAGACTGATGTAGGGATGAGGGGGGTGGGAAGAAGAAAGGAAGAGGCGGAGACAGTAGGCTGTGGGGGAGCTGGGAAGGGGAGGGGAAAGAGGGAGAAAGCAGGGACTACCTGAAATTGGAGAAGTCAATGTTCATACCGCTGGGGTGTAAACTACCCGCGAAATATGAGGTGCTGCTCCTCTAAAGGTACGTCCGTTTATTCTGAGGCCGTTCGGGCCTCTGGTCCTAGACTCTCCCACCAGTGGAAACTTCCTCCCCACATCCACTCTATCCAGGCCTTTCACGATTTGGAAAGTTTGAATGGGGCTCCCCCCTCCCTCATTCTTCCGAACCCCAGCGAGTACAGGCCCATTTAATTTCCAATTGCAATAAAAAGTCCAGTTCGGGCATTATTATAGATCAGAATGTCACGCACTGTGGGAATGGAGAAAAGAAAATCACCTTTTATTACAAACATTAATGAGCGGAGTAACTTGTTACATGTTAAAAAAAGAAAATGTATATTTAATTTTGTAATCTTTTTGTTCATGGCCGCAGGCTATGGAAGTGGCTGTAACTGTTGTCGAACATCATTGAAGAAATTAATGTCACGGCATTTCGTGAACATGATAATTGCAAATACCGCTTACACGTTTAAAATTAATGTTTTTTTTAAAAAGCGCTTGCTCAGAAACAAAGCTTCCAATTTAATTCTGATTAAAAATTATCAATGCAATATTTTCTCTCCAGAAAATGAGGACATTTCTATCAAAGCCTCCCAGTTATCGGGTATAAATTATTGAGGTAACACGCTGAAGAATCGCACCACCCATCGATGATATTTTGTTGCCTTGCTAAGAGTTTTACGCTTTGATTTTCTTTTCCCTGTGAAATTGAATGGGATTCCTGGCGTCAGAAGTAACTGGAGATGCTGCTTTACACTGAAGATGGACACAAAATGCCGGGGTAACTCAGTGGGGTCAGGCAGCATCTCTGGAGAGACGGAATATGCGATGTTTTAAGGTGGGAGGGGCAAAGTGTAAAGGGCAGCAGGGTGGCTCAGCGGTAGAGTTGCTGCCTTACAGCGCCAGAGACCCGGGTTCGATCCTGACTACAGGTGCTGTCTGTACACCACACTAAATTAAAATCAGCAAACCAGGTGGATTTCAATAACAATCCAGCGTTCCCACTCATTATTGATCCTCGATTTATTTGATTACTTATGCCCCTGTCCCACATAGGAAACCTGAACGGAAACCTCTGGAGACTTTGCGCCCCACCCATGGTTTCCGTGCGGTTCCCGGAGGTTCCTGGAGGTTTTTGCCAGTCTCCCTACCTGCTTCCACTACCTGCAACCTCCGGCAACCACCTGCAACCTCCGGGAACCGCACGAAAACCTTGGGTGGGGCGCAAAGTCTCCAGAGGTTTCCATTCAGGTTTCCTAAGTGGGGCAGGGGCATTCCAGAACAAGGGGTCACAGTTTAAGGATCCAGAACAAGGGGTCACAGTTTAAGGATAAGGGGGAAATCTTTTAGGACCATGATGAGAAAAACATTTTTCACACAGAGAGTGGTGAATCTCTGGAATTCTCTGCCACAGAAGGTAGTTGAGGCCTGTTCATTGGCTATATTTAAGAGGGAGTTAGATTTGGCTCTTGTGGCTAAAGGGATCAGAGGGTATGGAGAGAAGGCAGGTACAGGATACTGAGTTGGATGATCAGCCATGATCATATTGAATGGCGGTGCAGGCTCCAAGGGCCGAATGGCCTACTCCTGCACCTATTGTCTATGTTTCTATTACATTCTGTTTTCTGAGAGGATTGGAACTCTCATCTTGGAGTGATTAATCCTCTATACCAGCCTCACTGATGCCGAAGCCAATTTGCTCCCACATTGAGTTTGTTTCCAATTAAGATGGACACAGTCTTTAAAGGTTGTACCTCATTTGGACAAAGCTCAACGACTCTAGGAGTGTCGGTGATGAACAGCATTGATTTGTTTAATGGGACAAGAACATGAGGGGGAAAGCAATAGGTTGTAGATGAAGAGAGATGGCGAGGGATGCAGAGGCACTCTTGGAGAGAGTGTCTAGGGATTTGAGATCAGACTGTAGTCTTAAACGGTTTTCTCTACTGACCTGCTGGATGTTCTATACGCTTTCTCCCTTTAAGTTCAGAGTGTTTCCCAGTTTGGTTTTTAGTTCATTATTGTCACTTGTACTGAGGTACAGTGAAGATAGACACAAAATGCTGGAGTGACTCAGCGGAACAGGCAGCATCTCTGGAGAGAAGGAATGGGCGACGTCTCGGGTCGAGACCCTTCCTCAGACTGTGTTACATTTGCAAAAGGTACACACATTCTTCAGACTCTTCAGACACGCAAAAGGCTTTATATCATTCCACACTGCACAGATGAAGGATAAAAGGACACAACATTTAGTGCAGGATAAAATCCGATCAAAGATGGTTCAAAAGGTCTCCAATGAGGTAGATGGGAGGTCAGGGCCACACTCTAGCTGACAAGAGGATGGTTCAGTTACCTGATAACAGCTGGGAAGAAGCTGTCCCTCACCAAGAGAAGGGTAGACTGACTCCCCTCCCCCCCTCCCCAATCTTTGCCCATCCCCAATCCTGAACTTTCCATTCGACACTTTAATTTCATGTATCTAGTATTTTTATGACTGTTGCATGACCAATTTCCCTCCTGGGATAAATAAAGTTCTATCATAGAAACATAGAAAATAGGTGCAGGAGTAGGCCATTCGGCCCTTCGAGCCTGCACCGCCATTCAATACGATCATGGCTGATCATCCAACTCAGTATCCCATCCCTGCCTTCTCTCCATACCCCCTGATCCCTTTAGCCACAAGGGCCACATCTAACTCCCTCTTAAATATAGCCAATGAACTGTGGCCTCAACTACCTTCTGTGGCAGAGAATTCCACAGATTCACCACTCTCTGTGTGAAAAATGTTTTTCTCATCTCGGTCCTAAAAGATTTCCCTCTTATCCTTAAACTGTGTGACCCCTTGTTCTGGACTTCCCCAACATCTGGAATAATCTTCCTGCATCTAGCCTGTCCAACCCCTTAAGAATTTTGTAAGTTTCTATAAGATCCCCCCTCAATCTTCTAAATTCTAGCGAGTACAAGCCGAGTCTATCCAGTCTTTCTTCATATGAAAGTCCTGACATCCCAGGAATCAGTCTGGTGAACCTTCTCTGTACTCCCTCTATGTGATCGTATCGTATCACATGGATAGGTGACGTGTCGGGTAGGAACCCTTCTTCAAGGTTGTTCGGCCCCTGATTTCTCCTTTGGAGGCTAACAGTTCCCTTCTTTATACAGTTCTGTCTCCCAATCCCATTCTCATTGCGGTAAACGCAGCTCATAAATCATTTAGAAACATAGAAACATAGAACATGGGTGCAGGAGTAGGCCATGCGGCTCTTCAAGCCAGCACCACCATTCAATTTCATTATGGCTGATCATCCAGAATCAGTGCCCCGTTCCTGTTTCTCCCCATATCCCTTGATTCCGTTAGCCCAAAGAGCTCTATCTAACTCTCTTTTGAAAACATCCAGTGAATTGGCCTCCACTGCCTTCTGTGGCAAAGAATTCCACAGATTCACAACTCTCTGGGTGAAAGGTTTTTCTTCGTCTCAGTTCTAAATGGCCGACCCCTTATTCTCAAACTGTGAATTGTCTGAACTGAATCATATCCCTTGATTCCATTAGCCCTAAGAGCTATCTCTAACTCACTCTTGAAAACGTATTTCTTTATTTTAAAATGTATTTTCCCTCATGGCGTTTGTTAGCCCGGCTTCTCAGCTGCTCAGAAGTAACCAGAGGAGGATGTTAGCTTTTCGCACCTTGGTTAAGTGTTGTCGAAGCTGTAGGGATGTAACAAGTGAATGCCACTGACCTTTTAGTATAAGCGTAAATCTTTTTCCCATTTCTTGTCCACTTTGTGTACAACACTGCTATCTGGCATGACTCTTTGCCCTGGGAATTAAATCAGAGCGAGTGCTTGGACACCTTCACCTTCACCGGAGTTGTGTCTTTCCTTGCAGAAGTTTTCTAACTTTGTCTTTAGTTCCACTCTCAAGAGAGAATAATAGCCCTGTCCCACTGTACGAGTTCATTCAAGAGTTCTCCTGAGTTTTGCCCTGATTCGAACTCCGAGATTTACGGTAATGGCTGCTTGTAGGTACTCGGGGCTCTCGTGGACATTTTTCAACATGTTGAAAAATCTTCACGAGTCTTCCCGAGCTTACCGCGATTCCCGAGTACCTGCCATTAGTGTTACGAGCCGCTAAGAGACGTCCCCGAGCTCCGACGTACCCGCTACATTCATTCTACGTGCTTACCACGAGTTGGATTTATTTTTAAACTCGGGAGATGTCTTGAATGAACTCGTACAGTGGGACAGGGCTTTTAGAATTAGCTCTTAGGGCTAAAGAAGTTAAGGCATATGAGGAAAAAGCAGGAACGGGGTACTGATTTGGGATGATCTGCCATGATTATATTGAATAGCGGTGCTGGCTCGAAGGGCTGAATGGCCTACTCCTGCACCTATTTTCTATGTTTCTTCGTTTCTCTTGCAATAAACAAATGACTCATCTCTCAATTCAACCCCCCCCTCCCCCCCCGTAAGGCACTTCAGGGGTGTTTAGTTTAGGCCCACCGAATCCGCACCGGCCAGTGATCCCCGCTCATTAACACTACCCCAGACACACTAGGGACAATTTACATTTACACTAAGCCAATCAACCTAGAAACTTGCATGTCTTTGGAGTGTGGGAGGAAACACGGGTCACGGGGAGAACGTACAAACTCCGTACAGACAACACCCGAGGTCGGGATCCAACCCTGGTCTCCGGAGCTGCAAGCGCTGAAAGGCAGCAACTTTACCGCTGCGCCACCCTGTCCCGCCCGTGTATGTGGGACTGCCCTCCACTACTCAATGAAGGCAGCTCGCAGAACTATTGAATGCTGGAGTAACTCAGTGGGACAGGGGACAGGGTTGAGACCCCGATTCTGAAGAAGGGTCTCGACACCGAAACGTCACCCATTCCTTCTCTCCAGAGATGCTGCCTGTCCCGCTGAGTTACCCCAGTTGTGTGTTTGTTGCGCAGCCCCTTTGCTCTATTGTTTAATAATCTTCCGTTCAATTTTGATGGATCTGCTTACTGCCGTGGGGTTTGCGGAGACGTACAACGGGTTCTCACCCTGCGAGCAAACGGAATTATACATGGTAAAGAAGATTGACTGTGTGCTATTAGTGCTTGGCGGCTTGTAATATATGTAAACCAGTTGACTAAAGAGAAAGCTGACCTGTAAATCTGAGATGAGTCAGTCAGTAGTCACTGTGGCAGACAGAGCATGTGTCTGAATACAAAGAGATAATTAAGAAATAATAGGATTCGTACATGATTTATGTGCATGGATTAAGTGTCAGATTTGAAAAGTTGCAGGTTAAATTGTGATGACCCCTTGGAGCAGAGCGGAGGGAATTCTTTGTACATCATAATTTTTTAAGTGCGGATGCCAAGTTGTTCTTGTTATAGCACCGTAGTGTTATATCACGACGAGCGAATAGTGAAAGGCTTGGATAGAGTGGATGTGGAGAGGACTTCTCCGTGGATTGTCACCTTGTCGTGGTGGAGAAGCTTGTGTGGTCCTGAGATCTGGAGTGCTTCTTCTTCTTCTTTCATGTGGCGTGCACAGCCTAAAGTTGTAGGACAACTTGTTCTATTTGATCTTCTGTTTGTGCACGTCGAGTTGATTGCATTAGTCGAAACAGGGCGGACCACGTGAAGGTTGCAATCTTCCACCCCCATCCTGAGAGCGATGCCGTCTGGAGCTATGCTCCTGGTAGGGCCACCCATGGCGGTAAGGTCGAGGGGGAGGTATGGACTCTGACAAAGAGCCAATCCAACCAAGACCTCAACGGTGGAACAGGCGGAGAACGATGGCTGACCTTAGTGGAGCTAACGTCACAACGGCTGGGAAGGCGGATGAAGGCTGCGGCAGAAAAGGGACTCTGGTCGTCTTGGACTCCATGCCACTGGATCCTGACCCAGATCTGTCAAGGACCATGTGTGGGGTGGCTGTCTGTGCACCAGTCTCCCCACGTTAAACAAAGTCTCGCACAGGCGAACTCCAACCCTGGAGACACCCATGGTCACCCATGACCGAAGGGGGCCTGAGAAGAAGGAGAGGATGAGGAAAGGGTACGTGAAACTCAATGCTAGCATTTATTTCGAGAGGGCTTGTATTCAAAAACAAGGATGTAATGCTGAGGCGTTGGTCAGGCCGCCATATCTGAGGTAACTTTTTCCACACAAAGGGTGGTTTTGGGTATTGAACAAGCTGCCTGAGGAAAGATGTGCTGGTTCTGGACAGGGTCCAGAGGGGCTTTATAAGAATGATCCCAGGAACTAGTAGGTTAACCTACGATGAGCGTTTGTTGGCACTGGGCCTGCACTCGCTGGAGTTTAGAAGAATGAGGGGGGACCTCAGTGAAACAGACAGAATAGTGAAAGGCTTAGATAGAGTAGATGTGGAGAGGATGTTTCCACCAGTGGGAGAGTCTAGGACTAGAGGTCACAGCCTCAGAATTAAAGGACATTCTTTCAGGAAGGAGATGAGGAGGAATTTCTTTAGTCAGAGGGTGGAAGGGCCTGTTTCCACGCTGTATCTCCAAATTAAACTAAATTGCACGAGCTACCATCTCTCTGCGATACAACATTCATTTGTTCACTGAACATTTTGGCTCAACAGGCAATTCTAATGGCTATTGTGAACTTAATCCTCCCGTACAATGGAAACACAGAGGCAGCTTGTAATGGTTTGTTCATTACGGTAAGCACTTGTTGTGACAGATTTTTTTCACACCAAAGATTGATTAGGTCAGGTCTATGATTAATAGGAGCTAAAATCAGCCTTAGCTTCTGCTTGTGGTAAACAATCCCAGTCTACCTGCAACGATTGTTATAGTCATAGAGTGATACAGCGGGGAAACAGGCCCTTCGACCCAACTTGCCCAAACTGGCCAACATGCCCCAGCTACACTAGTCCCACCTGCCCGCGTTTGGTCCATATCCCTCCAAACCTGTCCTATCCATGTTTCTTAAACGTTGGGCTAGTCCCAGCCTCAACTATCTCCTCTGGCAGCTTGTTCCATACACCTACCACCCATTGTGTGAAAAAGTGACCCCTCAAATTCCTATTAAATCTTTTCCCCTTCACCTCAAACCTATGACCTCTAGTCCTCGATTCACCTACACGAGGCAGGAGACTGCCTACTCAACTGCTCCCTATAGCTCAGACCTTCTAGTCCTGGCGATATCCTTGTAAATCTTTTCTGCAGCCATTCCAGCTTGACAACATCTTTCCTATAACATGGTGCCCGGAAATGGTATGTCAGTCAATGACGTTGGCAGTCACTGACAGGCCCTTTACTCATTCCTTCTCTCCAGAGACGCTGCCTGTCCCGCTGAGTTACTCCAGCATTTTGTGTCAAACTTCGGTTTAAACCAGCATCTGCAGTTCCTTCCTACACATTTCTTTGTGGGCCTGTTGAGACTTTAGACTATGTGGATTCAGTGTGGAAACAGACCAGCGACTGCTGTGTACACTAACACTATCCTACACACCAAGGACAATTTACAATTTACAGAAGCCAATTAACCTACAAACCTGCACGTATTTGGAGTGATGTAACCAGTCTGTATATGCTCTCCTCTCGCCACCTGTCATTCAAGAGAGTATTCGTCTTCATACTGAATCTCCTCAGAGTCTTGTAGAGTCATACAGTGTGGAAACAGGCCCTTCAGCCCATCTTGCCAATACTGACCAACATGTCTCATCTACACGAGTCCCACCAGCATGTGTTTGATCCATATCCCTCTAAATTCCTCTAAACCTGTCCAATTTTCTCAGGAAGTGGAGGCGCTGATGGGCTGCGTTTATGACTGCATCGATGTGCCGGGTTCAGGACAGATCTTCAGACAGATGCTCGCCCAGAGATATTCATGTCATCTGACCTGCGGAGTTACTCCAGAACTTTGTGTCCTTTTGTTCAACATAGTTGGCCCAAGAATTTTCATATTTCGCTTGGGCAGCGGTATGAATATTGAATTCTCTTTATTCAGGTAGTCCCGGCATTCCCTCTCTCTCTATCCCTCCCTCACCCAAGTCTCATTTTCACCCAACAAACAGCTAACAATGGCCCGTTTCCTTTATCATGGTAACTTTTTTTGCATATCGTTCATTCATTATTCTTTATCTCTCCACATCACCGTCTAGATCTCTCGTTTCCCTTATCCCCAACCAGTCTGAAGAAGGGTCTCGACCCGAAACGTCACCCGTTCCTTCTCTCCGGAGATGCTGCCCGTCCCGCTGAGTTACGCCAGCACTTTGTGTCGAGCGTGGAGGGGTCAGGAGTTCACTTGCACTAACGATTGTCGACAGGCTGGGCCTAATAGGTGTAATGGCCTGGAAACACTTATCAAAAGGCTAATGAGCTGGAAACTGTACAAAGGTCACTCCAGCCCAGCTGGTAAAAATGGCAAAGAAAAATCTAACGGTGGGACAAGCAGAGACAATGCAGGACTGTTTACCCACCACCCTCATCTACGGACACCCCGTGTGTGGGGGAGAGGGTAGGGCCGAAGATGTCCCTGGTTGGGGTTGCTCCTGGGCCTGGCGGAATAAGGGCTCTGCCCGAGCCAGCTGCCCGCCCCTTTTCCGAGGTTAGGTCCGGGCCCGGGTGGCACTAGATAGTAGGGAGAAAGTACTGCGGAGGTCAAGTCAGTGGATATTTGTAAGGCAGAGACAGATAGATTCTTGATTAGTACGGGTGTCTGGGGTTATGGGGAGAAGGCAGGAGAATGGGGTTAGGAGGGATGCACGATCAGCGTTTGTCAGCACTGGGCCTGTTCTCGCTGGAGTTTAGAAGAATGAGGGGGGACCTCATTGAAACATACAGAATAGTGAAAGGCTTAGATAGAGTAGATGTGGAAAGGATGTTTCCACCAGTGGGAGAGTCTAGGACTAGAGGTCACAGCCTCGTTCTTTCAGGAAGGAGATGAGGAGTAATTCCTTTTGTCAGAGGGCGGTGAATCTGTGGAATTCTTTGCGCAGATGGCTGTGGAGGCCAAGCCATGTTGATATATTTAAGGCAGAGATAGACAAATTCTTGACTAGTACTGGTGTCAAAAGTTATGGGGAAAAGGCTGGAGAATGGGGTTGGGAGGGAGTGATAGATCAGCCATGATTGAATGGCACAGTAGACCTGATGGGCCGAATGGCCTAATTCTGCTCCTATCACCCATGACCTTATGACCACAGTGGTGGGAGATGAGTGGTTTTCCCTTCCCGCTCCCTCCCGACATTCCCACAGTTTCTGGTGGGACAGGGGATGAGTTACGGAGCTGAATGGTTAGCTTCAGGTTATAATCTGAGCTCACAAAGTCACTCTTTGTGATGCAAGAACAGCAACCCATTATAGCTCTCGATTGATTATTGTCATCAGTACCCGAGGTACAGTGAAAAGCTTCGTCTTGCATGCTCAGGTCAAAATAATACTATCAGATCCAACAAAACTATAGATAAAAGCACATTAAAATATCCCGGGTAGACAAACAATAGACAATAGACAATGGGTGCAGGAGTAGGACATTTGGCCCTTCGAGCCAGCGCCGCCATTCACTGTGAACATGGCTGATCATCCCCAATCAGTACCCCATTCCTGCCTTCTCCCCATATCTCCTGACTCCGCTATTTTTAAGAGCCCTATCTAGCTCTCTCTTGAAAGCATCCAGAGAACCTGCCTGCACCGCCCTCTGAGGCAGAGAATTCCACAGACTCACAACTCTCTGTGAGAAAATGTGTTTCCTCGTGCAAGCGTAGGCCATTCGGCCCTTCGAGCCAGCACCTCCATTCAATGTGATCATGGCTGATCATCCCCAATCAATACCACGTTCCTGCCTTCTCCCCATATCCCCTGACTCCGCTATCTTTAAGAGCCCTATCTAGCTCTCTAGGGGGGAATGGCATGGGGTTGATTCTTTGAGAATCGATGAGAACACAACAGAGACATTGTCTTTGCTAAAATGTCCAATTGCTCTTAATTCCTTTGTTCTATCGGCACCTTAATCCACTGCTGTGGGAAACTTTGCCAGAATTCTCCGTCATTTTCTGAATCAACAAAAAGTCCATTAATCAGTTTAAAAATGAGACTGGGAGAAAAAGCCCATTGTATTTACCTCTCTGCAGCTCTGACTACAATCGCAGCTGATGGATGCCACACTTGGATGGAAACAATTAACTCTAATAGAGTGCTTTAGCAGAGGAAATAGCCACCAAATGTACTCCAACCTGCGCTGTAATTAAAATGGTAATCACAAACTGACAATAACAATGAAAAGACTTTAACCATTAAAATAAACAAAAATGTTTGCAGATGCCCCCAGGCCAATCCAGCATTGGGCGGCACGGCACAGCTGGCAAGGATGGTGCCTCGCAGGTTCGACGACCCAGGTTCGATCCCGAGCTCGGCTGCTCCCTGTGTGGAGTTTGCACGTACAGCACCTCCTGTCGCTTCATGGGCGCTCTTGCTCCCTCCCACAACCCGGGGTGGCAAGGTGGCGCAGCGGTAGAGTCGCTGCCATACAGCGCTTGCAGCGGCGGAGACCCGGGTTAGATCCCGATCACGGGCGCTGTCTGCACAGAGTTTGTGCGTTCTCCCCGTGACCTGCGAGGGTTTTCTCCAAGGTTTGTAGGTTAATTGGCTTGGTATACGTGTAAAAATTGTCCCTAGTGTGTCAGTGTGCGTGGATCGCTGGTCGGAGCGGACTCGGTTGGCCGAAGGGTCTGTTTCCATGCTGTATCTCTAAACTAAACCCAAAGACGTGTTGTGTAGGAAGGAACTGCAGATGCTGGTTTACACCGAGGATAGACACAAAAAGCTGGAGTAACTCAGCGGGACAGACAGCATCTCTGGAGAGAAGGAACGGGTGATGTTTCGAGTTGTGGCCATGCTGGTTGGGTTAACCTGTCATGGTGAATTAGTCCCTAAATCACTGCCTACATCTCTACAGCACGCAGTCAATTCTTCCGACACCATTTTAACGTTATAACTGGCCTCTCCATTTCAATCATCACCAAATCAAACTGGGATACCATGTTCTATGTTATCCAATGTTTTTCACCCAGAGAGTTGAGAATTTATGGAATTCCCTGCCACAGAGGGCAGTGGAGGCCAAATCACTGGATGGATTTAAGAGAGAGTAATGCCCCTGTCCCACTTAGGAAACCTGAACGGAAACCTCTGGAGACTTTGCGCCCCACCCAAGGTTTCCGTGCGGTTCCCGGAGGTTCCCGTAGGTTTTCGTCAGTCTCCCTACCTGCTTCCACTACCTGCAACCTCCGGCAATCACCTGCAACCTCCGGGAACCACACGGAAACCTTGGGTGGGGCGCAAAGTCTCCAGAGGTTTCCGTTCAGGTTTCCTAAGTGGGACAGGGGCATTAGAGCTCTTGGGGCTAGTGGAATCAAAGGATATGGGGATGAAGGCAGGCACGGGTTATTGATTGGGGACGATCAGCCATGATCACAATGAATGGCGGTGCTGGCTCGAAGGGCCGAATGCCCTCCTCCTGCACCTATTTTCTATGTTTCGATGTTTCTTAAGGGTAGGACTTCCATTTGCCATCTTTTCTAACACATTTTACCAAGGATTTCAATAAAAGAAACCTCACAGCAGTAAGTTTTGCATCATCCTGACACAACAATGAAATGCTCGAAGCAAGTTAAAGATATTTGGCCAGCTGCACCCTGCATCTCTGAACGGCTCCAATCTCCAGACACACACAGCTTGCTAGCTCTTTCAAAGTCTATAGACGTGATCTACCATGAATATAAATTGCACCAGTTTTTCTCTCCACACTCTTCATTGATTGATTGCAAAGGCTTGGTGCCACATTGTTGTCCAGCTCCCACCAACAGCCTAGTTCATAAGGTCATAAGGTCATGAGGTCATGAGTGATAGTAGAATTAGGCCATTCGGCCCATCAAGTCTACCCCGCCATTTAATCATGGCTGATCTATCTCTCCTTCCTAACCCCATTGTATAATTGTAAATTGTCACTAGTGTGTGCAGGATAGTGTTAGTAATCATATAACCATATAACAATTACAGCACGGAAACAGGCCATCTCGGCCCTACAAGTCCGTGCCGAACAACTTTTTTCCCTTAGTCCCACCTGCCTGCACTCATACCATAACCCTCCATTCCCTTCTCATCCATATGCCTATCCAATTTATTTTTAAATGATACCAACGAACCTGCCGCCACCACCTCCACTGGAAGCTCATTCCACACAGCTACCACTCTCTGAGTAAAGAAGTTCCCCCTCATGTTACCCCTAAACATCTGTCCCTTAATTCTGAAGTCATCTCCTCTTGTTTGAATCTTCCCTATTCTCAAAGGGAAAAGCTTGATCACATCAACTCTGTCTATCCGTCTCATCATTTTAAAGACCTCTATCAAGTCCCCCCTTAACCTTCTGCGCTCCAGAGAATAAAGACCCAACCTATTCAACCTGTCTCTGTAACTTAGTTGTTGAAACCCAGGCAACATTCTAGTAAATCTCCTCTGTACTCTCTCTATTTTGTTGACATCCTTCCTATTTTTGTTGACATCCTTCCTAGTGTGGGGGGATCGCTGATTGGCGTGGACTCGGTGGGCCGAAGGGCCTGTTTCCACGCTGTATCTCTAAACTAAACTAAACTAAAGATATGGGCATAACATGTACAAATGGGACGAGCTTAGATGTGGTTTCTCGTTCAGCATGGATGAGTTGGGCTGAAGGCCCTGCTTCTGCACATAAGGTCATAAGTGATAGGAGCAGAATAAAGGCTATTTAGCCCATCAAGTCAACTCCGCCACTGGATTTGGATTGTAATGGATTGTATTCAATTTATTGTCATTATCTCATAAGAGACAACAAAATGGATTTTCCTTACAATCAAGTAACATAAAAATAAATGATAAATAAATAAAACATTTTTTTTTTAAAGCACAAACACAGAAGTCCATGACACAACACAACCCCACAGTGGCACCAAAGTTGAGGAAGGTACCATAGTCCAGCCAGCCTCCCCGTCGATCTTCCCAGATGTTCACCCATGGTCGGGTGAAAGCTGATCTATCTCTCCCTCCTAATCCCATTATCCAACCTTCTCCCCACAACCCCTGACACCCGTACTAATCTACAACTGCAGATCCCAGGGAACCTTGAGTAAAATACAAAGTGCTGGAGTGACTCCGTAGGCCAAGCAGCATCTCTGGAGGACATGGATAGGCAACCCTTCTTCATTCTGAAGTCTTGACTGTATTCATGTTCAGCACAGCCTGATTTGGTTGGGCAGCATGCAAAACCAAAAGCCTCTCACGCGGCAATAATCGGCCAAAACCCAACTCCCTGGTGTTGCAACTGCAGAATGATTACAGGACAATTCCTCATCAGCGCCAGCGGGTGAAAGATGCATCCTGAGTAACTAGCTTGGCAAGGCGCTACCTCCCTTGCCGAGACGCACAGCCAGAAGAGCGACGAGAGCTCAAATATGAGTCCACAAGAGATGCTAAGATGTAAATCAGCAACATCAGTCAAGTTGGCAGCACCACTTAGCGTTATCCAAGGAAGGCTTGTGTGCCATATGGAAGCAGAGTCACATAGGATTAGCTGTGCGCACCTCTCCCCGGCCAAATGGCTGGTAATCGCGTTGAGCAGATCTGAATGATAAAATCAAGTGAATAAAATCATTAAATCGGCTAGAAGATGTTGCCTGGACTCGCTGGTGTGAGCCACAGGGAGAAGTTGAGTAGGCTGGGTCTCTATTCCTTGCAGCGCAGGAGGATGAGGGTGTACAAAATCATGAGAGGAATAGATCTGGTAGATGCACACACAGAGTCTCTTGCCCAGAGTAGGGGAATCGAGGGCCAGGGGGCATAGGTTTAATGTGAAGAGGGGAAAAATGTAATAGGAATCTGAGGGGTGCCTTTTTCACACAAAGGGTGGTGGGTGTATGGAACGAGCTGCCAGAGGAGGTAGTTGAGGCAGGGACTATCGCAACGTTTAAGAAGCAATTGGACAGGTACATGGATAGTAGACAAAAGTGCTGGAGAAACTCAGCGGGTGCGGCAGCATCTATGGGTATACCATTTCATCGGTACATGGATAGGACAGGTTTAGAGGGATATGGGCAAGTAGGACTAATGTAGATGGGACATGTTGGGCCAAAGGGCCTGTTTCCACACTCTTCTTCTTCTTGCGTATGGCGTGCACAGCCTAAAGTTGTAGGGCAACTTGTTCTATTTGATCTTATTTGATTGTGCACGCCAGGTTGATTGCATTCGTCGAAACAGGGCGGACCACGTGAAGGTTGCAATCTCCCCACCCCTTTCCACACTCTATGACTCTATGATAGAACGAGGTACTTTCAAAACAGCCCAAGAGCTCCAGTTTCTTCCCACATCCCAAGGATGAATTGACTACTTAGACTGAAGGACAGATGCGTGGATAGGAAAGGTGTCGAGGGGTGCGGGCCAAACGCGGGCAGGTGGGACAGGTCAGGCGACATTTCAGGAGATATGGGCCAAGTTTGCGACTGAACAGGCGTTGTTTTGAACCAGGTAATGAGAGGCAACGTTTAGTGGGATGCCGGAGTAACTCAGCGGGACGGGCGGCATCTCTGGGCAGAAGTAATGGGTGACGTTTTGGGTCGAGGCCCTTCTTCAGACTGATTCAGGAAGAAACCCATCAGAACGATCCAGTGAATTATATTTCATCGGAGACGGTAAGTTGCAGGTGTTCCTTCACTACAGTGAAATATAAAAGGCTCTCATCATTCACAACTGCCACTGGTGTAAGTGAGTTATGACCCCTTCATACAAGAGAGAGAATAACAGTAACTCACTGTCAACGGAAAAAATCTCCCCTGTTTGTTTTTCGAGCATGTTCCTATTCGTTTTGACCAGCAGCAGTGTTAAGTGTAGAATATTAGCGTAACTGAGGGGAGCTGATTACAGCGGTGTGCTTTGCCTAATGTGTCCCAGCGTGTCCCATAGATGTTAGACAAAGATTATACTCAAATTCTGGAAAAACGCTCCTATACCAACAATAAATATGTGGATTTCAAATATGTTCGAAACATTACACCTGGAAGATATGAGACTCCTCCTTGCAGGCAAAGCAGACCACTTCCAAAAGACGTGGTCTGCATTTATTGACTTACTACAAGTATAAGGTGCAACAGTAATTAAAAAAATAAATGGTGCCAGGATCTGGTAACGGGGGATGAAAAACATGAAGTTGGTATATCCCTTTTTGCGTGGTTTTTTATAATAGAGCAATTGTCTTTCTTTTCTAGGGTCTATTTCTTAACTTTCTTCTCTAACTCTTTTTCTATTGGGCTTTTTTTTTTCAACACTCTATCGCACTATCACGACTCTTTCTCACTTTCTTTCCTTCCTTTATTTCTATCTTTCTTAAAGCTCAAAAAATGAAAGGGTACAACAAATGTAATAAGGTATATGTGGCGTGTACTACTGTAACTTATTTCTAATAAATAAAAAAATAAAAAAAGGCAAAGATGGTAGACCGCTGTCAGTCCCTGACTGATGGCTGCTCACAGCGGAGTAGCCTCGGGTTCTCTACAAACCACCGCTGCAACTGGGCTGTTGGTGGGAATAAAATTGTGTGAATAAAATCATGAGAGGAATAGACTGGGTGGAAGATTTACAAGAAGCTTTATAGCCCTGTCCCACGGTACGAGTTCATTCCAAGAGCTCTCCCAAGTTTAAAAAAAATCAAACTCGTGGTAAGCACGGAGAATGAACGTAGCGGGTACGTCGGAGCTCGAGGAAGGTAGGTACTCGGGAAGACTCGCTAACGGCAGGTAAGCACGGGAAGACTCGTGAAGATTTTTCAACATGATGAAAAATGATGAACAGCCCCGAGTACCGACGAGCGGCCATTACCGTAAATAGACAATAGACAATAGGTGCAGGAGGAGGCCATTCGGCCATTTGAGCCAGCACCGCCATTCAATGTGATCATGGCTGATCATCCCCAATCAGTACCCCGTTCCTGCCTTCTCCCCATATCCCCTGACTCCGTTATCTTTAAGAGCTCTATCTAGCTCTCTCGCCATCAGCCTTCCTCTCCCCCAGTCCCTCCCTGTCCATTTGCCCCCCCCCCCCCCCGCCCCCCCCCCCCCCCAGTCTGTTCGAATCAGGGCAAACTCGGGAGAGCTCTTGGAATGAACTCGTACCGTGGGACAGGGGTTTATCGAGGATGTTTGCCAGGTCTGAGCTGTAGGGAGAGGTTGAGCAGGCTGGGACACTATTCCTTGGAGCGCAGGAGGATGAGGGGTGATCTTACGGAGGTATATAAAATCACGAGGGGAACAGATGGGGTGAGAGATTGCAACCTTCACGTGGTCCGCCCTGTTTCGACGAATGTAATCAACCCGGCGAGCACAATCAAATAAGATCAAATAGAACAAGTTGTCCTGCAACTTTAGGCTGTGCACGCCATACGCAAGAAGAAGAAGTAGAAGAAGGGGAATAGATCGGGTAGAGTCTCTTGCCCAGAGTAGGGGAATCGAGAACCAGAGGACATAGGTCTAAGGTGACGGGGGGGGGAAAGATTTTATAGGTATCTGAGGGGTGATTTTTTCACTCAAAGGGCGGTGGGTTTATGGAACAAGCTGCCAGAGGAGGTAGGTGAGGCAGGGACTATCGCAACGTTTAAAAAGCAATTAGATACATGGATAGAAGATAGAAGTTGAATTTGAACTCCCTTGTGGCGTTTGTGGAATTTAAATTCAAGTGATTATAGCCAACTAAAATGAGGATCTTCAGTAGCAGCCCTTCAAATTTGGAACCCTCCCTGAGAGTGTCCTCAACCTCCTGTTTAATGCCCTACTCCCATTACCACTCATGTGTGGAGGGCTCAGAGAATCTTGTCAACTCCCCCCAAACTCCTTTATGGAGTCATAGTGACACAGCGTGGAAACAGGCCCTTCGGCCCAACTTGCCCACACCGGCCAACATGTCCCAGCTACACTAGTTCCACCTGCGCTTGGTCCATATCCCTCCAAACTTCTGAACTTCTGAAACGTTCTGAACTGTAATCCTGTCTCATCATTTCATACTTTACTAACAAGTCCATCCCACCTCTTTCTTAGGTTTTTGCCTGTTCTTCTTAATATTGATTTTACTTGGATATCCTGCTCTCAATCTTAGTCACCTTGCAGCCAGGCCTCTACAATTGCAAGGCATGTTATGCACTGACACCTATTTCTCTGGTTATTTTGTCCATCTTGTTATGAGTGAATTTAGATACAGCCATAGAGGCAAGCAGCAGGAACAGGCCCTTCGGCCCACAGAGTCCATGCCAACCATCAAGCAGCAAACCTATTTAATTCTTCCCACAATCCTATCATCAGTCTGCAGAAGGGTCTCGATCCGAAACGTCACCCATTCCTTCTCTCCAGAGATGCTGCCTGTCCTGCTGAGTTACTCCAGCATTTTGTGTCTATCTTGTGGGCGGAAGAGCTGGTTAAGGAATAGGAGTAGAATTAGGACGTTGGGCTCATCAGGTCTGCTCTGCCATTCAATCATGGATATAATAATAATAATAAACTTTATTTATAAAGCGCTTTAAACAACCGCAGTTGCCACAAAGTGCTGTACATGAGAACTCATGGACAAAAAGTTATTACAAACCATTAAAAAAACGTAAAACGAAGGACTAAAAACAGTAAAAATTAAAAGACATTAAAAGCACTAAGAACAGGAGCAATGTCTCAGCCAGTGTCGAAAGCCAGAGAATAAAAATGAGTTTTTAGGGAGGATTTGAAGATGGACAGTGAGGGGGCCTGTCTGATGTGCAACGGCAAGGTGTTCCAGAGTGCCGGAGCAGCAACAGAAAAGGCTCTATCCCCTCTGAACTTCCGCTTAGACCGTGGTACCTCAAGGAGCAGCTGATCAGCTGACCTGAGGCACCGGGCAGGAGCATATAGGTGGAGCAGCTCAGAGAGGTAAGGCGGGGCGAGCCCATTCAACGATTTGAAAACAAATAAAAGAATTTTAAAATGAACTCGAAAGTGCACTGGGAGCCAGTGAAGGGAGGCCAACATTGGCGTAATGTGCTCCCTCTTTCGAGTTCCGGTCAAAAGGCGATGACCTCTCTCTCCCACCTAACCCATTCTCCTGCCTTCTCCCCATAACCTTTGATCATGTATGTACAATCTTTTAGTTTGGTTTAGTTCCGAGATATACGGTGCAGAAACAAGCTCGACAGAATGGATTGTTGACTGCTTAGTAACAATTCACAGCCACAGAAGAATTCTTCCACTGTATACTTGTTGAATGCTAAATCAGCCACGATATGCTTGTTTTTACTTGCCTCTGGTAGGTGATCCCTCCACTGAGCTGTGACATAATTACTCATTCTCATCAACAAACTCAGTGTAAATATTACTCTGCTGCGGTACATTGTATTTAGTATTCTCTCCACCTGCCCATTTTATACATCGAGCAGGAACACTGCAGAATTATGCCCGACGTGTTTGAATTTGACGTTTTAAACCAAACAGGTCCTTTGACCCACCGTCTCCGCGCCGACCAGCGATCCCCGCAGACGTACACTATCCTATACGAACCAGGGACAATTTAAAATTTTACCAAGCCATTTATCTGTAAATGGATCGATTGTAATCATGGATTGTCTTTCTGGTGACTTGTTGGCATGGGCGGCCATGGTGGCACAGCGGTAGAGTCACTGCCTAACGCCCCTGTCCCACTTAGGAAACCTGAACGGAAACCTCTGGAGACTTTGCGCCCCACCCAAGGTTTCCGTGCGGTCCCCGGAGGTTGCAGATGGTTGCCGGAGGTTGCAGGTGGTTGCCGGAGGTTGCGGGTAGTGGAAGCAGGTAGGGAGACTGACAAAAACCTCCGGGAACCGCACGGAAACCTTGGGTGGGGCGCAAAGTCTCCAGAGGTTTCCGTTCAGGTTTCCTAAGTGGGACAGGGGCATTACAGCGCTTGCAGCGCCGGAGACCCGGGTTCGATTCCGACCACGGGCGCTGTCTGTACGGAGTTTGTACGCTCTCCCCGTGACCCGCGTGGGTTTTCTCTGATCTCCGGTTTTCTCCCACACTCCAAAGACGTACAGGTTTGTAGGTTAATTGGCTTGGTGTAAATGTAAAATTGTCCCTCATGTGTGTAGGGTAGTGTTAGTGTGCGGGGATATCTGGTCGGCATGGACCCGGTGGGCTGAAGGGCCTGTTTCCGCGCTGTATCTCTAAACTAAACAGATATAGAGATGGCAATCTTCCAAGATCATCCTGAGGTGGGATAGAGTAAAGAATAATTTTCATTTAAAAAATATTAAAGGTGTGTGTCCATTGAGGGTCCTCATTATTGTTTAAACTATGCGTTCGTTGGATGTAGGGGTTTTTTTTTTGATGAAAAAAATAAAGTTTTCCAATTACTTATTAAATTGAACAGAAACTTTAAACTTAATCCCCAGAGCTGTGGCAAGTTGTGTTGAAAGATCAGCTCTGCACTTTCTGTGAGGAAAGGTTTTGTGGTACAGAGAAAAAACGAGACTTTACTGAAAATCCTGGGGGTAGAATATTAAATCAGCGCTTCCAAATTGCCACTGCGGTGAAATAAAGGGCACTTTCTGTCGTTTAAGATAATATTCGTCTAAACCAGGTAATTATTCCAATTTTTTAAGTTAAACTAGATTAAAAATGTGACTTCAGGTGTTGGCTCTTCAAATCACAGCTACGTTTGATTTGCATATGAGTAATTCTAATCATTAAAATGGCTGAGCCACTTCTACCATTCAGCCGGAGGGTGTGTTACTTTCGAAGCTTTGCCTGCCTGCCTCCCTCAGTGGGTCTTGCATCTGTGGGTTAGAATCTCAACTACCTGCCTTTGCCTTTGTCTTTGCCTCTGTCTCAACCCTTCTCAATGTCAGAGAGTCAGACGGCACGGTGGCGCAGCGGTAGAGTTGCGGCCTTATGGTGCTGTCCCGCTTTCCCGAACTACTCACGAATTCTCCCAAGGTTTCCCCTTGATTCAAACTCGGAGATGCCAGCCGGGGCTATTTTTTTTTACCCGTGGACATTTTTCAACATGCTGAAAAATCGTCCCGACTTACCTGATGCCCCGAGTACCTACGGCTGGCATTACAAGCCGCTACGAAATATCTACGGATTCCTACAGCCTCCTACGGACTCGCTATGCACTCAAGATATCTCTGCAGAAGGTACTCAGAGCAAGATCAAGCCCAGCACCATTTTCGGTGAGGACCTTTCTTCAGAATCAGGTCCTGACCCGCAAAATCTTATGTCCATTCCCACAACAGATGCTACCTGACCCACTGAGTTTATCCAGCGCTATTTTACTTAAGATTCTAGCATGTGCAGTCTCTGTCTTAAGTCCAACCATCATTTACTGCCTTATTAATAAATATCTCCCCCTCCGTCATAAGGTCAGAAATGGGGATGTTTGTGGATGATTTCACGATATTGAATTCCTCTTGCTACTTTTCAGAAAATGAAGCAGCCCATGGTTGCTTAAAGCAGAGACTGGCCAACATTCAGGCATGGTTGATGAGTGGCAAGTACATCTCAACAATGACAATCACCACTGTAGGAGCCATTTAAGCTTAAGTCAGTATATTATAGCCATGTCTAATATTTCTAGTTCTTATCTGTATGTACGCTTGTAGGTGGGATGTGATACATAGAGGAATGTGTCTACTTCGGGGAGACTAGCACAGACTCCGGACGACAGATGGCACAATGGGCTAAGTGTTCGGCTGGCAACCGGAAGGTAGCCGGTTCGAATCCCGCTTGGAGTGCATACTGTCGTTGTGTCCTTGGGCAAGGCACTTCACCCACCTTTGCCTGTGTGTGAATGTGTGTGAGTGATTGGTGGTGGTCGGAGGGGCCGTAGGCGCAGATTGGCAGCCACGCTTCCGTCAGTCTGCCCCAGGGCAGCTGTGGCTACAGAAGTAGCTTACCACCACCGAGTGTGACTGAGGAGTGAATGAATAATGCGATGTAAAGCGCCTTGAGTATTAGAAAGGCGCTATATAAATCCCATCCATTATTATTATTATTATTCTCCGAGTTTGAATCAAGGGGAAAACTCGGGAGAATTCGTGAGTAACTCGGTAAAGTGGGACAGGGCCTTTACAGCGCTCGCAGCGCCGGAGACCCGGGTTCCATCCCGACTACGGGTGCTTGTCTGTACGGAGTTTGCACTAATTTCCTCCCGTGACCTGCGTGGGTTTTCTCCGAGTACCTTCGATTTCCCCACACACTCCAAAGACGTACAGGTATGTGGATGAATTGGCTTGTGTGTAGGGTAGTGTTAATGTGCGGGGGTTCGCTGGTCGGTGCGGACTCGGTGGGGCCGAAGGCAGAAGGGCCTGTTTCCGCGCTGTATCTCGAAACTAAACTAAAGTAAACTAAACGGAGACAGCCCCTTCGGCCCAACTCGTCAATGCTGACCAACTGAGTTTGTCCCATTTGTCCTCTGATAAGCACCAAGTGCTGGAGTAACTCGGTGGGACGGGCAGCGTCTCTGGAGAGAAGGAATGGGTGTTGTTCCGGGTTGAGACCAACTCCATACATCACATTGACACAAAGTGCCGGAGTAACTCAGCGGGTCTGGCAGCATCTCTGGAGAAAAAGGATAGGTGTCGTTTTGGGTTCGGGATCCTTCTCCAGCCTGAAGGAGAGTCCTGACCCAAAACATCACCTGTCCATTTTTTCCAGAGGTGCTGCCTAACCCGCTGAGTTACTCCAGCACTTTGTGTCTATCTTTGGTATGAGGTCAGGTGAGGGGGAGTTCCCCCCGCCATGGGTACCATGTAATCCTGTGCTACCCGCTCCATGGTTGGATAGTCGGCGACTAAACCATCTCCCCCACCTGGTTTGCCAGGTGAGGAGGGGGCTGTGGACCCCCAGCAGAACCAAAAACAAGACCTGTCAAAGGGCGGATGAGCTCCTAGCGAGCCAACGGCCATCCACACACTTCAGTAGAAGTTGCGATCACTGTCGTACATGGCATTGTAAGGAACGATGATAAAACACACACACACACACACACACACAACAACATCCTAGACTTCCAGTGGCGGAAGTCTGCAGGAACTGGAGGACAGACGTGTGGTGCGTCCGTCACCGTTCCCGTCGGAAACCAGCGCCACCGCGTCACTAATGTTGTCAACGGTGTTGAATTTGGTTAAAACCAGCATCTGCAGTTCTTTGTTTCTACATTTTCCCTCCGAACCTTTCCTGTCTGTGTTTGTCTTATCAAATCTGTGTTTCACTGATAAATCGCAAGGGGCCCGCGATTTTATCTGATATGTCAGGGGATGTATTCCACTGTCTGTCAGTCTTCATCATTTCACTCCACCTGCGCAACTATTAGACTCTAGACTTTACAGATATAGCGTTGAAACAGTCCCTTCGGCCCACCAAGTCCGTGCCGACCAGCGATCGCTATCCCCCGCTTGTTCTCTGTTAGCCCACTTTCACATCCTGCACACTAGAGGCAATTTAGAGAAGTAGCCATTTAACCTACGAACCTGCGTGTCTTTGGAGTGTGGGAGTGAACCGAACATCTCAGGGGAAACCCACGGGGAGAACGTACAAACTCCGTACTGACAGCACCAGAATAAGGAGTAAGCCATTTAGAACGGAGACAAGGAAACACTTTTTCTCACAGAGAGTGGTGAGTCTGTGGAATTCTCTGCCTCAGAGGGTGGTGGAGGCTGGTTCTCTGGATGCTTTCAAGAGAGAGCTAGATAGGGCTCTTAAAAATAGCGGGGCCAGGGGATATGGGGAGAAGGCAGGAACGGGGTACTGATTGGGGATAATCAGCCATGATCACATTGAATGGCGGTGCTGGCTCGAAGGGCCGAATGGCCTCTACTCCTGCACCTATTGTCTATTGTTTATTGTCACCGGTGGTCAGGATCGAACTCGGGCCTCTGGCGCTGCAAGGCAGCAACTCTACCGCTGCGCCACCGTGAGCGCCCAGTGATCGAGTGATTGATAACGTTACAACTTTGACACCGCGAGTCACAAAGGTGAACTAACACATTGTCAGATAAACTCTGCTTGTCATGCCAATTAATAAACTCAAGGCTTATTGGATTTGATGTCTAAAATCTCTGCAGTAAACAAGACAAAGTCTATAATCTGGATAAATGTATTCATGCAACTGGCTCTTAATGTGATATCATTAAGTTAATAAGGTTTCCTTAAGTCCCTTCTTTTACTGTTAGAATAATTTCTGTCTACATGAAGTAATTCAATTATAAGGTGATTTATATCTCAATCCCTTGGATAGAACATATTAAATATGAAACCATCATTATTTTGCAAGAATTTTGTATTTCAATTGAAAATCTCCTGTGTTTTATTTCTCTCAGTCAGACTAATTTGGATGTTGGGAGCTTTTTAGACTGTGCAGATACTCAGCTAGATACACCTGCCTAGACTTCGATATTGGCCGTTAGCTAAGGTAGCATCGTGCTGGTGTAACTCAGCGGGACAGGCAGCATCTCTGGAGGGAAGGAATGGGTGACGTTTCGGGTCGAGACCCTTCTTAAATGTTGGGATAGTCCCAGCCTCAACTACCTCCTCTGGCAGCTTGTTCCATACACCCACCACCTTTTGTGTGAAAAAGTCACCCCTCATTGTTCCCGATGTTGGGGAAGTCCAGAACAAGGGGTCACACAGTTTAAGGATAAGGGGGAAATCTTTTAGGACCGAGATGAGAAAAACATTTTTCACACAGAGAGTGGTGAGTCTCTGGAATTCTCTGCCACAGAAGGTAGTTGAGGCCACAGTTCATTGGCTATATTTAAGAGGGAGTTAGATGTCAGCCCTTGTGGCTAAAGGGATCAGGGGGTATGGAGAGAAGGCAGGTACAGGATACTGAGTTGAATGATCAGCCATGATCATATTGAATGGCGGTGCAGGCTCGATGGGCCGAATGGCCTACTCCTGCACCTATTTTCAATGTTTCTATGTTTCTCAGATTCCTATTAAATCTTTTCCCCTTCACCTTGAACCGATGTCCTCTGGTCCTCGATTCCCCTACTCTGGGCAAACGACTCTGCGCATCTACCCGATCTATTCCACTCATGATTTTGTTCACTGTACATTGTTTGGAAGCGCCAGGTTTTCTAATGTCTGATTAGGGTCTTTTGTTTGGCCTCGCTTGTAATACCATCGACTGCTGCAGGAACATCAGCTCCTCCGCCCGTGATTGATGACATGTTACTTCAGCGCTACCAGCTCACGCTTCCAACCTGCCAACTGCTTCAACGACCTTGGTAGCTTTGATGAAATAGCAGGTGTTCAACTCTGCTGCGGGGAGTGGTCTGAGTAGGCTGGGACTCTATTCCTTGGAGCGCAGGAGGATGAGGGGGGATCTTATAGAGGCGTACGAAATCATGAGAGGAATATAGAGTATATTGAGTATAGAAGCTGGGATGTAATGTTAAAATTGTACAAGGCATTGGTGAGACCAAATCTGGAGTATGGTGTACAATTTTGGTCGCCCAATTATAGGAAGGATGTCAACAAAATAGAGAGAGTACAGAGGAGATTTACTAGAATGTTGCCTGGGTTTCAACAACTAAGTTACAGAGATAGGTTGAATAAGTTAGGTCTTTATTCTCTGGAGCGCAGAAGGTTAAGGGGGGACTTGATAGAGGTCTTTAAAATGATGAGAGGGATAGACAGAGTTGATGTGATCAAGCTTTTCCCATTGAGAATAGGGAAGATTCAAACAAGAGGACATGACTTCAGAATTAAGGGACAGAAGTTTAGGGGTAACATGAGGGGGAACTTCTTTACTCAGAGAGTGGTAGCGGTGTGGAATGAGCTTCCAGTGGAAGTGTTGGCGGCAGGTTCGTTGGTATCATTTAAGAATAAATTGGATAGGCATATGGATGAGAAGGGAATGGAGGGTTATGGTATGAGTGCAGGCAGGTGGGACTAAGGGAAAAAAATTGTTCGGCACGGACTTGTAGGGCCGAGATGGCCTGTTTCCGTGCTGTAATTGTTATATGGTTATATGGTTAATAGATCGGGTAGACGCACAGAGTCTCTCACCCAGAGGTTTAATATGAAGGGGAAAAGATTTCATGGGAATCTGAGGGGCGACTTTTCCACACAAAGGGTGGTGGGTGTATGGAACAAGCTGCCAGAGGAGGTAGTTGGGGCTGGGACTATCCCAACATTTAAGAAACAGTTAGACAGATACATGGATAGAACAGGTTTGGAGGGATATAGACCAAACGCAGGTAGGTGGGACTAGTGTAGCTGTGACATGTTGGCCGGTGTGGGCAAGTTGGGCCGAAGGGCCTGTTTCCACACTGTATCACTCTATGACTCCAAAGACGTGCGGGTTTGTAGGTTTTAGTGGCCCTCTAAATTGCCCCAGGTGTGTAGGGAGTGGATGAGAAAGTGGGACAACATAGAACTAGTGTGAGCAAGTGATCGATGGTCAGTGTGGACTCCGTGGGCGAAGGGCCTGTTTCCACGCTGTTTCAACAAATCAATCAATTAGCGACATTGATGGAGATTATGTTTTGTACAGATCAGGCCAGGTCAAAGGAAATGCAGATGCTGGTTTACGAAAATAGACACAAAGTGCTGGAGTAACCCACACTCATAGAAACAAAGGAAATTGGTGCAGGAAGAGGCCATTCGGCCCTTCGAGCCAACACCACCATTCATTGTGATCATAGCTGCTCGTCCCCAATCAATAACCCGTGCCTGCCTTCTCCCCATATCCCATGATTCCACTAGCCCCTAGAGCTCTATCTAACTCTCTCTTAAATCCATCCAGTGACTTGGCCTCCACTGCCCACTGTGGCAGGGAATTCCACAAATTCACAACTCTCTGGGTGGAAAAGTTTTTTCTCACCTCAGTCTTAAATGGCCTCCCCTTTATTCTAAGACTGTGGCCCCTGGTTCTGGACTCGCCCAACATTGGGAACATTTTTCCTGCATCTAGCTTGTCCAGTCCTTTTATAATCTTATATGTTTCCATAAGATTCCCCCTCATCCTTCTAAACTCCAGTGAATACAAGCCTAGTCTTTTCAATCTTTCCTCATACGACAGTCCCGCCATCCCAGGGATCAATCTGGTGAACCTACGCTGCACTGCCTCAATCACAAGGATGTCCTTCCTCAAATTCGGAGACCTAAACTGTACACAATACTCCAGACGTGGTCTCTACCAGAGCCCTGTACAACTGCAGAAGAACCTCTTTACTCCTGTACTCTCCACGGAAGATTTGATGAGGTTTATCAGCTGGGGATTTTTGGGCTAAATATTCTGTCAGGTAGGTGATTGTAATTTAGATAATTAATTGAACTGTTAATTAAGAAAAAAAAGGATGTTAGTAACGGTAATGGCTCCATTTTGATTGTGATGACCAGTAAAATCCCCATGCAATTGGGCTGGGGAATTGCTGTGAAACAGAATATTTATTAATGATCTCAATTAGGGTTTCGTCAGTAGAATTCCTCTGTTGAAAGATGATACTGCCTTGTACAGGAGCAGCGACTTCTTAACACACAGGGTATGTGGCAGAGGTATTCAATGTAATTAGATTAATATTGAACTAAAGTGAAGCCGTGTGATATTGATACTCAACGTGACTAATATGATTACACAACGCAGGGAAAGGTTCATTAATAAGGCAGGACAGGCAAATAATTCATGTTGGAAACTGAAGGAGAATATTGCACTTATGTCTCTTACGAGGATTCATGGGCGAGGATTATCGTTGTAATTCATGAGCTTTGACATGGGAATTTAACTTTTTCTAAGAAGCGTAGAAACATAGAAAACATAGAAAAATAGGTGCAAGAGTAGGCCGTTCGGCCCTTCAAGCCAGTACCACCATTCAATATGATCACGTTTAAGTTTGAATGTATTGTTACATAAAGAATTAAGGTGCAGTGATATTTAGACAATAGACAATAGACAATAGGTGCAAGAGTAGGCCGTTCGGCCCTTCGAGCCATTCAATGTGATCAAGTTCAAGTTTAAGTTCGTATTTATTGTCACACGCAGCAATTAAGGTACAGTGATATTTAGACAATAGGTGCAGGAGTAGGCCATTCGGCCCTTCGAGCCAGCACCACCATTCAATGTGATCATGACTGATCATCCCCAATCAGTACCCCGTTCCTGCCTTCTCCCCATATCCCCTGACTCCACTACCTTTAAGAGCCCTATCTAGCCCTCTCTTGAAAGTATCCAGAGAACCTGCCTCCACCGCCCTCTAAGGCAGAGAGTTAAAATACAGCCATACTAAGTGAAAAACAACAATACAAACAGCCGCATAAAATGAAATTTAACACAAACATCCACCACAGCGGGATAGTACCACGTAAAACAACAAAAAAGTGCGGTGTATATATATATATATATATATATATAACAAACAAACAATAATAGTGCAAATTCATAAACATAAAAATAATGCCACCACGTATATGTAGTTCAGAGCCTATCTGGAGTTTGTGGTGTTTAATAGTCTTTCCTCCGGGTGCTCTGGTTTCCTCCCACTTCCCAAAGACGTGCAGGTTTTAGGTTAAATCGAAGGTGGACACAAAATGCTGGAGTAACTCAGCGGGACAGGCAGCATCTCTGGAGACAAGGAATGGGCGACGTTTTGGATCGAGACCCTTCTTCAGACTGATGTCAGGGGAGGGGGCGGGACAAAGATAGACAGTAAGACGAGTGGGAGAATTGGGAAAGGCCTCCTCCATTGTCAGAGTGAGGCCCAGCGCAAATTGGAGGAACAGCAGCTCATATTTCACTTGGGTAGCTTACACCCCAGCGGTATGAACATTGACTTCTCTAACTTCAGATAGCCCTTGCTTTCCCTCTCTCTCCATCCCCTCCCCTTCCCAGTTCTCCCACTAGTCTTATTATCTCCGCCTACATTCTATCTTTGTCCCGCCCCCCCTCACCTGACATCAGTCTGAAGAAGGGTCTCGAGCCGAAACGCCACCCATTCATAGAAACATAGAAAATAGGTGCAGGAGTAGGCCATTCGGCCCTTCGAGCCTGCACTGCCATTCAATATGATCATGGCTGATCATCCAACTCAGAATCCTGTACCTGCCTTCTCTCCATACCCCGTGATCCCTTTAGCCACAAGGGCCACATCTAACTCCCTCTTAAATATAGCCAATGAACTGTGGCCTCAACTACCTTCTGTGGCAGAGAATTCCACAGATTCACCACTCTCTGTGTAAAAAATGTTTTTCTCATCTCAGTCCTAAAAGATTTCCCCCTTATCACAATTCCTTCTTTCCAGAGATGCTGCCTGTCCCGCTGAGTTACTCCAGCATTTTGTGTCTACCTTCAATTTAAACCAGCCTCTGCAGTTCTTTCTTACATGGATTTTAGGTTAATTGGCCCTCTGCAAATTGCCCCTAGTGTGCAGGGGGGAGTGGATGAGAAAGTGGGATAACCAGTGTGAACATGTTATCGATGGCTGGCAAGGCCTCGGTGGGCCGAGGAGCCTGTTTCCACGCTGTATCTCTAAACTAAAGGGTTAATAAGCAACTACTTTGCTATATGTGTGGAGATTTATTTCAGAGGAGTGCTGGATTAAGCTTCAGTGGCACATTTGTGTCAACAACATAGTATAAAATAGTAAGATTAAACGAGAACTTACCAGTTTGAAGTTTGATCTTTATTTTATGAGGAGTAACGTTGAGGGATTACGTGAAGAACCCCGCCAGGACGCATGCGTGTCATTCTTCAAAGCAGCGGTGTGAAATCACAGATAACTAATAGATAGATAGATATAATTTATTTGCCACACAACCAGGGTTGGTGGAAATTTGGGTTGTCTAAACATAGTAAGATTAGAGAAGAGATACCAGTTGAGTATATGATCAAGGGTGGGAGCGGAGGGCACGTATTCCCTCAACGTTACTCCTCATAAAATAAAGATCAAACTTCAAACTGGTAAGTTCTCGTTTAATCTTACTATTTTACTTCGGAGTCACGTGAGTGACTACGTGAAGATTTTAAAGCTCTGTGATTTCATGCCGTGGAAACGAGTCCATGCATCACATCTGCCTTGATTATGGGGAGAATAGTGTTAACATCATTAGATATCAATATGATATTAAAATAACAAAATTTTATTAACACCAAATCATAGCCCCTATTTATGGGGTAAAATCATATTACAGAACTTAAAAGTGTTCCTGCAAATGTTCCAGGTTCAATAACTGGTTTATTATAAAATCGTTGGAACATTCTTTCCATTGACCATCCTGCAGTCTTGAGGATTTGGTCCATAGGAACATCCAACTGTATTGCTGCTGATGTAGCTGCAGCCCTGGTGGAGTGAGATTTAAAAATGTTAGTATCTACTCCCGCCTTTTTTAGGACCTGCTTTAGCCATCTTGAGATGGTCTGGACTGTCACTTTTTTGTGTGGCTGATTAACAGTGCCATTTCTTTGCCTCTGATGATTCTTGTATGTTCCATATATAATAGTGAGTGAGTTACTATGCAGAGACGATCATCCGTCGGGTAGGCCCGGAACTCTATTTTTTTGCCCTGCTGATCCCTGTCTGTTCTGTTTAATTAATTCATGGATATGAAAAGTCAAATTCCCAGATGAAATAGTCAAGTTGTCCAGCCTTAGTTTTTGTAGTGACTGGACCCTTTGTGCCGTGACCAAAGCCATCAGCATGACCGTTTTCATCGTTAGTGTCTGTAGGGACAGAGCTGTAGGTGGAGACCAGTTCCTCAACATGGTCAATGCAATGCTCACATCCCAAATTTGGGTGTACCTGGTTCTTGGGGGATTAGTATTGAAAATGCCCCTCATGAGTTTGGTTACCAGGGGGTGTGTCCCTACAGGATGCCGCTCTGTTCCTTGCCACAGGTAGTTTGACAGAGCACTTCTGGCGCAGTTGATGGCACTATAGCTGAGGCCCTCATCATAGTGGAGGCTTGCCAGAAATTCCAGAACAGACGGAATGTTGTTTGATCTGTGGTTGAGGTTGTTGTCGTGACAGTACTTCCCCCATTTCTTGATGTGCACCAAGTACTGTTTTTTGGTGGACTGTCTGTGGGCCGATGCAATCATATCCATTGTTCGGTCCGTCAGTCCCAGGTGTTGTAGTGGCGCTTTCAAATTCTACAAATTAATAGGTTTGTATGTTTATGACAGGGGTGACTTTCCTGTGTTACTGGATGGACCAGTAAACTTGGTCTATGATGGATGGTGATGCATGGTTCTAATACCATGTCTAGTATCACCGGGAACCCATGGTTGAGTAGGCCAATCGGGTACTATCAAAATACCAGACGCAGAGTCTTGTTGTATTTTCCTTAATACCCGACTGATGAGGCAGAAAGGAGGGAATGCATAAATAAACAATTTCCACCAATGCAGCGAAAATGCATCTGTTGCTGCTGCCCCAGGGTCTGGTTCCCATGAAACATAATTTGATAACTGGTGATTGAGCCTGGATGCGAAAAGATCGATATCTGGTGTTCCATACCGTGCTGTAATTTCAGCTAATACATTTTTATCCAACATCCATTCCGTGTTTTCATTGAATTTGCGTGACCTGGTGTCTGCCACTAAATTTAGTTTACCTGGTAAGTAGGTAGCTGATATCCAAATATTTCTCTGGATACGCCATTGCCAAATTGTGTTGGCCAGATTGTCACATGATGTCGATTTATTTCCACCCATATGGTTGATATATGCTACCACGGTGGTGTTGTCAATTTCTAGTCTAACATGCTGGTGATTTAACCCAGAACAATATGAATTAAGGCCATGGAATGCACTTAACATTTCCAGGTAGTTTATGCCCAGTGTTTTTAATAATGATGCCTCCTGTGCATTCCATCTCCCTCCACAGCTGGAGATGGAATTGGTAGCTCCCCAACCAAGTGCACTGGCATCAGTTTGTAGTACCATAGACGGGTTGCTGATAATTAGTGGATTGGAACAATACTTGATGTTGTGTTCCCACCATTTTAGTTCCATTATGGCCTCTGTTGGTAGCTTCATTGGTCTGTCAAAATGGCCACCATTAATTTTGAGTGCTCTTATTTTTGCGCTCAGTAAATTTCGATAGTGTAAAGGTCCAAATTGTGTGGCTGGAAATGCAGCCACTATTTTCCCAATTATTCTAGCTACCAGTCTAATGGATGGTTTGGTGATGTCAATGATTTCGCTGCAAGCCTCTTTTAAGGCTGTTACCTTTTCTTTCGGCAAAGTCACTGACATGAGAACTGAGTTAATGGTGAACCCCAGATAATCCATTTTTGTTGAAGGCGTTAATTTAGACTTAACTGGATGGATGATAAAGCCCAGTTCTTCAAACAATTGTTTTGTGGCTGTTACTGCTTGTTCAGTCAATTCCAAAGTTTTGCCAACAATAAATATGTCATCTAGATATGCCATTACCAAGTGTTTTTGTTTTCGCAGTAACGCTAGGGCTGGTTTCAAAATTTTTGTGAATAACCTGGGGGCTGATGTCAGCCCATTAGGTAGTGCCCTGTATTGCCACAAGCTGACCCATCCAGTTGAATTTTAAATAACATCTGTGGTCACCTCTTATGGGTACTGCATAGTAAGCATCTTTTAGATCGATGCTTGCCATGTAGTAGCCTTTGGAAATCAATTGCTTAGCAGTAACAAAGGTTTCCATCTTGAAATGAATATATTGTACAAAGGTATTTAAAGTAGTCAAATCGATGATGATGCGGCAACCACCATCTTTCTTGTTTTTTATAAAGATATTGGACACGAATTCCTGTGATTCGTGTTGGGTGTGTTCAATTACTCCTTTTTTATATAGCCGCTGTAGTTCAGCATGTGCTTTAGATTTTTCTATAACTGTGATCATGAACATTCGGTTCGGTACATGCTGTACTGGAGGGTTATGTTTTTGTATAAATTCTATGGTATAACCCTGGATACTGCTTAGAATGTAAGTGTCTGTAGTTATCTTATTCCATGCATCCAAATAATATCGTAATCTCCCACCAACTTTCATGCTCCCTTTAATTCTTAAGGAACCAGACCCACCTACCTCCATGGTTACCAGTGGTAGGTGTGTTATTTCTTCGGCATCCTCTGTGGACGTTGAGGCGCCATTGTCTGGGTCTGTTGTTGGGTTTGTATTGAAAGTTTGTGCATTTTCCAGGACGGTCGGTCTGGGCCATGGCCTAAAAAATGCCGATGTTGGGTGTTCCTGGTTTTTGCGCTAGTTCCGGTTTGTATTGGCTGACTGGGGGGTCCGTAGGGGTGATATTTTTGGCCGTAGTAGCTTTTGGTTGCTGGTTTTATGAGCCCCAGTGTTTTTGCCTCTTCATCAAGTTCTTTGACTTGTTTTGGTAAATCCCCTCCAAATAGTAGTATTGGCGGTTTGGAGGTTCCAGGTTTACAGAGGCCGGCAAATTTGGGGTCTAAAGCTGGTTGGATAGCACTCTTCCTGATGTTGTTCAACTCATATTGTGAGTTGCAGAGTAAAGCCAGTGCATCTTGGTGGTCTTGGGTCATGTTTTGCTCCTTCAATGTGCGGGCAAAAGCTGTAATTCCTGCCGTTAGGACTTTTAGGACTTTCTGAATTTTCAAGTCCCTGGTTCTAATTGATGTCCCCACATGTTTCCAGATGCACTGGTTTACACTGGGAACATTTAGCGACTTGCAGTTCCCTGGAGGTAAATGTCGTGCCATGGTGTCTGATAGTGCCTGTGCCTGCAGTTGGTTAAATGACATATAGTCAATGCTTGCCGCTATTTTCGGCTCCAGGTCTTGGCCAGTTTGGTCTGGTTGGATAAACTGGGACACCATGTCCAGCATGTTTTCTGTCACCCCAGGCATACTGGGGGTATGTCGTTCACTGCCTTCTTCAGGGTCAGCCCAGAATTGACCCTCCGTGCTGTCCTCTGATAAGGGAGAGACACTGTGCAGCCCCACAAGGGGTACTGCTGTGGGGGTTACTAATTGCCCACTGTGGCTAGCCTCCATCTCCCGGAGCCTGCCACTTTGGAGTATTTCCTCCAGCAGCCGCTCCAACTGGCTCTTATGGTCTCGGGCATAGGCCATTCGCGGCTGCTCCTGATCCTGCAGCCGCTCCAACCGGCCCCGGTGCTCACGGGCACTGGCCGCTCGCGGCTGCTCAAAGTCAGACTCATCGGAGTCTGGCATTCGGTCCGTTTTTTGCTTCGCTTTCCCGCCCGGCTTTGCCGGTGCGGGAGTGAAGTCTGGCACAGCTGTTCCCATTTCGGGAGATTGGCGTGCCGTCGGCTGCTGCTGTTGCTGCTGGCTGTCCGCAACTCCGCGGTTCTCCCCCGCCAGCTTTTTCGCAGCCTTCTCTCTCGTGGATCTGTTCATCTTTCCACCTGCAAGGTAAGTGGGAAAACGCAGAGTCTCCTTACTTGCAGTTCCCGGCTTTTAAATTCTGCCGCTAAAGGGGAACGTCCTTCCCCCTGCTGTGACTCGTTGCAATGCGTGTAGCGATATGTCACGCATGCGTCCTAGTGGGGTTCTTCATGTAGTCACTCACATGACTCTGAAGTAAAATATGAATTAAAGGCCGATTCGAGCAGCCCGTTGCCTGAAGTGCTACTCAAATAATAATATGTAAATCAAGTTTATTTCTTATAATCAGTTCTATCCAGCATTACTAATGATTATGTAGGCCTTGTCTTCGCATAATATTATCTTACTTATGCTTCAGTACTCATTCGTTCCATCACAGTCTGATTCATATCTGATTTAATTTATCTAAATTAAAAAGAAGATTTTGTTGACATTAAAATAAAAAGGCTGCCGTAAGACAGAGAATATAATGAGCGGAGTGTGTGTGACGGACATGCAAAGAGGGACATAGGTGGGGGAGGCCATCTGAGTGGCAGAGAGCAACAGGTGGAAGAGAGAATGGCGTAGAACAGAGAGATAGAAAAGACAGAGAGAGACAGAGAGAGAGAGAGAGACAGAGGGAGGGAAAGGAAAGAGAGAGAAAGAGGTGGAGAAGGAGAGAGAGGGAAGAGAGGGAGGGAAGAGAGGGAGGGAGAGGGGAAGGGGGAGAGGGAGGTAGAGTGAGGAGGAGGGGGAGGGGAGGGGGAGGGAGAAGGGGAAGAGAGGGAGGAAGAGGGAAAGGGGGAGAGGGAGAGGGGAAGGGAGAAGGAGGGAGAGGGGGAGGGGGAGAGAAAGGGGGGGAGAGAGAGAGGGAGAGGGAGGTAGAGGGAGAGGTAGAGGGAGAGGGGGTGAGAGAAAGAGGAGAGAAAGACAGAGACAGAGGGAAAGAGGGAAAAAGAGAGGTCAATATCAACCAATATCAATATTTATTACATTTGAACCTCAGTGAGGCTCAAACGAAACTCTGTTTCCACACCCATACAAGCAAAGACAATATCCTACAGACATACACACAATTCAATTCACACAAACATCCATCACAGTGAACCCACTGTGATGGAAGGCAAAGTCTTTTCTCTCCCCTGTTCTCATTTCACTCCCGATGTCGAAGCCCCAGGCGGGCGATGATAAGTCCCACGGCCATTTTTAGGCCGCGCCGGGCGATGTACGGCCCCGCTCCCGGTCTAAATGTCACGAAGTTGGAGCCCCCGGCGGTCGATGGAATGTCCCACGGCCATGAAGCCGCGCCGGGCGATGTACGGCCCCGCTCCGGGTCGTTCCAACCCCGCGACACGGGCGGGAGAAGTCGCGTTGCGGGAGCTCCAGAAAGCGGTCTCTCCACCCGCGAGCTCCCGATGTCCCAGTCCACCGGACCTGCGGCTGCAGCTGGAGCCTCCGAGCTACGTGGTCGGGCCGCAGCAGCGAGTCACCACCGCTCCCCACGCTCTGATGCCGGCCAGCCCCACGATGGTGAGTCCGCAGCTCCGCAGCTCCGTGACTGGAGCCCCCAGGTCGTTCAGGCTGGAGGCCGCTCCACGGTGCTAGGCCCCAACGACAACGGAGACCCGACAGGGAAAAGGTCGGGTCTCCCGTACAGGGAAGGGATTTTTATAAAGTCCCGCCCCCCACATATACACAGTTAAAAACACTATTAAAAAATACGAGACAAAAAATAAAAAAAAGACAGACAGGCTGTAGGGGCCGCTGCAACAGTGAGTCGCGCCACCACCAAAAGGTCACGGGGAGAAGGTACAAACTCCGTACAGACAGCACCCGTAGTCGGAATCGAACCCGGGTCTCCAGTGCGTAAGGCAGCAACTCTACCGCTGTGCCACCGTGCCGCCCTCTTCTCTTGCAGGGTTGTGAATCTTTGGAATTTTCTATCTCAGAGAGCTGTGGGTCATAAGGAATAGGAGCAGAATTAGGCCATTCGGCCCATCACGTCTATTCCTCCAATCAATCATGGCTGATCTATCTCTCCTTCCTAACCCCATTCTCCCGGCTTCTCCCCGTAACCACTTTGTTTAGAGATACAGCGTCTTTGTGTTTTTTCAGTCTGTTCCAGACTGATTTAGACTGAGTTTAGGATCTCGGGGGATTCGAGTGTAGAGGGAGCCCGCAGGAATGTAGGGCCAGGGCCAATTATCAGATCAGCCTTGATCTTATTGAATGACGGATCAGGCTCGAGGGGCTGGTTGGCCTATTCCTGCTCCAACTCCTCATGTTCTTATGTAAAGCATGTCGGAACCCCTGAGGTTGAGAAAGGCTACATTGCAAATATACATCTTTGAAGCCGGTGTGATTCCAATTATAATTGTTGTTATGAGAAAGATTGCTGAGGTTATCCCACCGCACCAGTCACTAAATTCAGCAATCATTCACGATTTTGGGCAAGGCAATCTGTTACCTGCAGGGCAAAATTAAAAAATAAATCTAATTTCTTTGCCTTGGAAGGCTGCGGAGGCCAAGTCAGTGGATATATTTAAGGCAGAGATAGATTATCTTCAACCCCAAAACGTAGGAGGAAACCAAGGATTTCTTAGTCTGGAGAAGGGTCTCGACCCGAAACGTCACTCATTCCTTCTCAAAGAGATTAAAAGAGAAGCAGATCGAGAAAAATATAGAGTAGACTATTGTTAGATGGGGGAAGGTGACCACAAAACAAACAGAGAAAAAAATCCATTGACTCGGTCTCCACAGATAGAATTAATGTTTCAGATTGATGTGTTTTCTTCTGAAAATATGATGGAACAGCTGATCATAAGGTCATAAGTGACAGGAGCAGAATTAGGCCATTCGGCCCATTAAGTCTACTCCACCATTCAATCATGGCTGATCTATCTCTCCCTCCTAACCCCATTCTCCTCATAACCTCTGACACCCGTACTAATCAAGAATCTATCTATCTCTGCCTTAAATATATCCATTGACTTGGCCTCCACAGACTTCTGTGGCAAATAATTCCACAGATTCACCAGCCTCTGACTAAAGAAATTCCTCCTCATCTCCTTCCTAGAGGAACGTTCATTAATTCTGTGGCTACGACCTGTGGTCCTAGACTCCCCCACTAGTGGAAACATCCTCTCCACATCCACTCCATAGCAGCTCAACCTTTCAGCATAGAATTCCAGAGTTGATGGTCCCTTATGCCCGACTGACTGGGACGCGTGAATTATGGCCTATTTTGTGCACTAAAAGACCGGTTTTAAAATCAATATCTCATATGTGCGAGAGGGGAAGTTGACATCCCTCACAACGCACAGAAAAGCAGCTCAGATCTGCAACAATATTATTGAAATATTAATGGCTTATTGACCAAATTGGAGCTGAGCGTACAAAGGCAGAAGCAGGCACTTCACAAGTGAAGTGAAATTGCTACACAGTCTAAACATCACCAGATCCATATTCAATCAATATCCTTCTAATAACCACCCCTAAGGCAAAACAGTATATTTTATATTTGGCAGTACTTTTGTTTCTGAGGGGATAAGACAGGGGGGATAAGATGGAAGTTTGGGTATAGATAAGTGGTCAGTTCTTGCAGGGAGTGAGAGTTGTCGGTTTGAGTATGATAATGCAAGGGCACTTTTCTTGCTAATTAACAAGAAATCTAACGTATTTATATGAGGCTTGACGGACTGGATATTTTGGAGCTAATTTCTTAAATGTGTAGTGACAGGAGAGATCCCAGGGGTGATCCACCATCAGCGCACTTGGTCCTGAATTGGAAGAGAATTCCAATTATATTCCAATGTAGTTTCAGACACTTGAGCCGACGATTCCGTTAACTGTTTCCCGTTCGAAGGGCAAATAGATCGCAATGATGCAATGCATTGCAGACCAAATATGTTTAGTTTAGTTTGGAGACAAAATTCTCCAAAATGGATTTAAGAGAGAGTTAGATAGAGCTCTCGGGGCTAGTAGAGTCAAGGGATATGGGGAGAAGGCAGGAACGGGGTACTGATTGGGGACGATCAGCCATGATCACAATGAATGGCGGTGCTGGCTCGAAGGGCCGAATGGCCTCCTCCTGCACCTATTTTCTATGTTTCTATGAGATACAGCATGGAGGGATTTGTGGAATTCCCTGCCGCAGAGGGCAGTGGAGGCCAAATCACTAGATGGATTTAAGAGAGAGTTAGATAGAGCTCTAGGGGCTAGTGGAATCAAAGGATATGGGGAGAAGGCAGGCACGGGTTATTGATTGGGGACGATCAGCCATGATCGCAATGAATGGCGGTGCTGGCTCGAAGGGCCGAATGGCCTCCTCCTGCACCTATTTTCATAAGATGTAAAGGTCATAAGTGATAGGAGCAGAATTAGGCCGTCTGGCCCATCAAGTAACTGCATTTAAATCATGGCAGCACCGCCATTCAATATGATCATGGCTGATCAGAAAAAATCAGTACCCCATTCCTGCTTTTTCCCCATATCCCTTGATTCCGTTAGCCCTCAGAGCTATACCTAACTCTCTCTTGAATACATCCAGTGAATTGGCCTCCACTGCCTTCTATGTCAGAGAATTCCACAGATTCACAACCCTCTGGGTGACAAATGTTTTTCCTCATCTCAGTCCTAAATGGCTTCCCCCTTATTCTTAAACTGTGTGACCCCTGGTTCTGGACTCCCCCCAACATCGGGAGTATTTTTCCTGCATCTAGCCTGTCCAATCCCTTAAGAAATGTTTGGAGACCAGTAGGATTAGCGTAGATAAGGCCGAGAAAGAAAGTGCTGGAGGAACTTAGTAGGTCAGGGAGGATCTGGGGACGGAATGAACGCACCGTGTTTTGGTTCAGGACCCTTCTTCAGACCCTAACCCAATCCCAATCCAAAACGTCACCCATACATTTCTCTCCACAGATGCTGCCTGACCCGTTGAGTTCCTCCAGCACTTTGTGCTTTGGTCAAGATTCCAGCGTCTGCAGTCTCCTGGAACTCCTTAATGTAGGTAAGTCATGGAGTCAAGGAGTCATGCAGCCCTTTGGCCCAACTTGCCCATTCTGACCAAGATCCCCCATCTACACTTGCGGGTGCTGGTGCAGGATTCCCAAAAAGTTAATCTGCAAGTCGAATCGGTGGTAAAGAAGGCAAACGCAATGCCAGCATTTATTTCGAGAGGGCTAGAATACAAAAGGGAAGGGGAGACAGATTGGGGAGGTGAGGGGGAGGGGGGAGGGGAGTCAGTCTACCCCACGACAGAAGGGGGGGGAGTTGTCCAGTTTGATAGCCACAGGGAAGAAGGATCTCCTGTGGCGTTCTGTGCTGCATCTTGGTGGAACCAGTCTGTTGCTGAAGGTGCTCCTCAGGTTGACCAGTGTGTCACGGAGGGGAGGGGGTGTGGGCTGTATTGTCCAGGATGCTCCGCAGTTTGAGGAGCATCCTCCCACCTCCAAAACCAACCTCCCGTGAATCCAACTCCAACTCCAACTCCAACTCCGCCCCCAGGACGGAGCCAGCCTTCCGGGATGAGAATATATTAACGATCTAACAGAAACATTTCTGTCAAGCATTCGTGCACTTTTATATAACCTAGTTATAACCATATAACCATATAACAATTACAGCACGGAAACAGGCCATCTCGGCCCTACAAGTCCGTGCCGAACAACCTTTTTCCCTTAGTCCCACCTGCCTGCACTCATACCATAACCCTCCATTCCCTTCTCATCCATATGCCTATCCAATTTATTTTTAAATGATACCAACGAACCTGCCGCCACCACTTCCACTGGAAGCTCATTCCACACCGCTACCACTCTCTGAGTAAAGAAGTTCCCCCTCATGTTACCCCTAAAATTCTGTCCCTTAATTCTGAAGTCATGTCCTCTTGTTTGAATCTTCCCTATTCTCAAAGGGAAAAGCTTGATCACATCAACTCTGTCTATCCCTCTCATCATTTTAAAGACCTCTATCAAGTCCCCCCTTAACCTTCTGCGCTCCAGAGAATAAAGACCTAACTTATTCAACCTATCTCTGTAACTTAGTTGTTGAAACCCAGGCAACATTCTAGTAAATCTCCTCTGTACTTTCTCTATTTTGTTGACATCCTTCCTATAATTGGGCGACCAAAATTGTACACCATACTCCAGATTTGGTCTCACCAATGCCTTGTACAATTTTAACATTACATCCCAGCTTCTATACTCAGTTATATCGTTCAAGTAACAATTCCAATCAAAATGTCCGACTTCCCAGTTGGTGGCAATCGCATCAATCATTGGCTTGCTGGTTGGAGAAGAGCTAAGCCAGGATTTTGATATTTAAAGGAAAACACTCCGGGTTTTTTTTTTTTTTTTTGCTTTTAGGCTTTCCGATGCGGCTTCTGGCAATAGGCCAGCAGCTCGTGACGTTGAGCTCCTGAGAATCTGGAACGTTAGTTACATGCCTGCCTTGTTACATGTTTCAAAACCATTGACGAGGATTGCCAGCAGGGCTGTATTTACTGAAAGGAATTTGAATTTGTCTTCAGGTTCAAAGAGGGAAATTGATTTTCATTGCTCTTCCAGTTGTATGGTGCTGTTCCGCACTTTGGTACGAAACTGATATTGCTCCGTTAAATGGAAAGCCAGCTCTGTGTAATCACATTGTGAGTCCCGCTGAGTTACTCCAGCACTTTGTGTCTATCTTTGCTTTAAACCAGCATCTGCAGTTCCTTCCTACACTAAAAATCTCATAGAAACATATAGAAAATAGGTGCAGGAGGAGGCCATTCGGCCCTTCGAGCCAGCACCGCCATTCATTGTGATCATGGCTGATCGACCCCAATCAATAACCTGTACAAACATGGAAAAATAGGTGCTACTCCTGCACCTGCTCCTGTTAGATCGTTAACATATTCGGAGTTGGAGTTAGAAACATAGAAACATAGAAAATAGGTGTAGGAGGAGGCCATTCGGCCCTTCGAGCCGGCACCGCCATTCAATATGATCATGTCTCACCCCGGCCACTCCATCTTATAGACAATAGACAATGGACAATAGACGGTACACAAAAATGCTGGAGAAACTCAGCGGGTGAAGCAGCATCTATGGAGCGAAGGAAATAGGCAACGTTTCGGGCCGAAACCCTGAAGGAAATAGGCAACGTTTCGGGTCGAAACCCTTCCGGGTTTCGGCCCGAAACGTTGCCTATTTCCTTCGCTCCATAGATGCTGCTGCACCCGCTGAGTTTCTCCAGCATTTTTGTGTACCAATGGACAATAGACAATAGGTGCAGGTGTAGGCCATTCGGCCCTTCGAGCCGGCACTGCCATGCAATATGATCATGGCTGATCATCCAAAATCAGTACCCCGTTCCTGCTTTCTCCCCATATCCCTTGATTCCGTTAGCCCAAAGAGCTAAATCAAACTCGTTGTTGAAAACATCCAGTGAACCGGCCTCCACTGCCTTCCGTGGCAGAGAAATCCACAGATTCACAACTCTCTGGGTGAAAAAGTTTTTCCCCATCTCAGTCCGAAATGGCCGACCCCTTATTCTGAAGCTGTGTGACCCCTGGCTCTGGACTCCCCCAACATCGGGGGAACATTGTCCCTGCATCGAGCCTGTCTAACGGAACTGCTCTGCAGAAACAAGCAAAAGAAGTAATATCAAACATGACGAATAATGCAGGAAGGAGGAGCAGTACCAGAGTCAACCGGAAGCCATGGTGGCTTGGGAAAGTAACGGACGTTAATATACTGTGTTGTGTAACATGGGCAGTTCATTTAGCTGGCATGCCAATAGTTCTCCCTGACAATAGCCCTTTAAAAGCTCCCTTTGGTTTGATCGACCAATACATTTTTCTATTAACTTTGTTCTCCAGCGCTGTGTGCTTTGTCTGGTTCCCGCAGTCTTCGACTTGACAGATGGAGAATTGACATTAAAAATGTGGGGGAACAGCGCTCTGAACACACACGTAGCTAGCTCTGTGTTGTCCTGGAGGCATTGTGCTGAAGCCTTTTGTCAAGGTTTATCCGAGCTTCAATAATGCATCGCTTTGAGTCCCTCTGCAAGAAGAGAAAGGCAGCGCGTACAATGGGAGGAAGCTGTCAGCTTTCACCGTTCCTCTCGTACACGTCCATTACCCTGACAGCAACCAAACTTAAACAGTTTCCCAACCTTGAAGAACACAATGGCTGGCGATGGGCAGGTTTTATCAACTGGAATTGGAGTTATCGAGTCACAGCGCGGAAACAGGCCAAGACACTGCACATGCTGGTTGAAGGGTCTGTCCCACTTTCACGACCTAAAGGGCCTGGGGTGGAAGATTGCAACCTTCACGTGGTCCGCCCTGTTTCGACTAATGCAATCAACTCGACGTGCACAAACGGAAGATCAAATAGAACAAGTTGTCCAACAACTTTAAGCTGTGCACGCCAAACGAAAAAAGAAGAAGACCTAAAGGCCCTGTCCCACTGTACGAGTTCATTCCAAGAGCTCTCCCGAGTTTAAAAAAAAAATCAAACTCGTGGTAAGCACGTAGAATGTACGTTGCGGGTACTTCGGAGCTCGGGGACGTCTCTTAGCGGCTCGTAACGCTAACAGCAGGTACTCGGGAAACGCGGTAAGCTCGTGAAGACTCGTGAAGATTTTTCAACACGTTGACAAAATGTCCACGAGAGCCCCGAGTACCGACGAGCGGCCATTACCGGCCACAGGGAGAACGTGCAAACTCCACGCTGACAGCACCCGAGGTCAGGATCGAACCTGTGGTCTGCGAGGCAGTGCCTCTGTGCCACGAGTGTCAGGGGTTACGGGGAGAAGGCAGGAGAATAGGGTTGAGGAGGAGAGATAGATCAGCCGTGACCGAATGGCGGAGTAGACTTGTTGGGCCGAATGGCCTAATTCTGCTCCCATCACTTATGTACTTATTATGAGCCAAGGTTCTTGCCACCTTATCGTAAGTAAAAACAATGACCATCATTTGACAACGCTCATCTGACGATGGATTCACCTCTGTTGAATGGTTCGGAGTGGACGTGAAGATTTGCAACACGCTGCATTCCAAGACCTCGATTACAATTCTTAACAGCGTGACGTCTATCGTGAATGGGTGGAGACTGGAAATGGTGGCTAACGGTGGACAAGTAACGGTTGTGAATGGGTTTTCTTTCGTGACAATGAAACATGGCGGCACGGTGGAGCAGCGGTACAGTCGCTGCCTTACAGCGCCAGAGATCCGGGTTCGATCCCGACTACGGGCGCTGTCTGTACGGAGTTTGCACGTTCTCCCCGTGACCTGCGTGGGTTTTCTCCGAGATCTTCGGTTTCCTCCCACACTCCAAAGACGTGCAGGTTTGTAGGTTAATTGGCTTGGGTAAATGTAAAAATAGTCCCTAGTGTGCGTAGGGAGAAGGCAGGAACGGGGTACTAATTGGGGATGATCAGTCATGATCACTTTGATGGCGGTGCTGGCTCGAATGGCCTACTCCTGCACCCATTGTCTATTGTCTATTGTCCAATGTGCGGGGATTGCTAGTCAGCGTGGACCTGGTGGTTCCGTGCTGTATCTCTAAACTAAATTAAACGTACAAGGATCACACTCCCACTCACAAGCAAAGTGCCGAGTTCAGAGCAGATTGGAGGTTATGTTCTTGTCACAGAAGCTACCAATTACGGCTGCTATGGGAATCGTGCCCAGTACAATCCATCGGATAGGTGGTTTGCAAAAATTATACGCTCTGTGTGACGATGTGCTAATTATGGCTCGTCAGCTGAAGCAACAAGTATCGTACACAGTGTGTAACGCCATGGGTGATTATAGCCACAAGGCTGAGCAAAGCACTGTGTATTTAATGTGTAGGGAGGAACTGCAGATGCTGGTTCAAACCGAAAATACACACAAAACGCTGGAGTAACTCAGCGGGCCAGGCAGCATCTCTGGAGAGAAGTACGGGTGACGTTTCGGGTCGAGACCTTTCTTCAGACTGAACGCTTGTTCCTTGATCTCCATCCCCTGTGATGTCTCATTTTTACACCTTACACTTCCTTATCTCCGTGTCTCCCTCTCCCCTGACTCCCAGTCTGAAGAAGGGTCTCGACCCGCAACGTCACCCATTCCTCTTCTCTCCAGAGATGCTGCCTGTCCCGCTGAGTTACTCCGGCATTTTGTGTCTATTCACTGTTTATTTAATATTATGATGTGTTAGTGTGAGCATCGAGCGCCTCATTTTCAATAGAGAGTCATTAAGTTTAACATATCCCTGCTTCCATCAACTGGAGTTCAAAGTTACTGTTCAAACCATTGCTAATCACGAGAATGACCAATAGTATTGTTATATCACAGGCCATGCAGCCCAACCAATGCTGTCCTCTTAATATAATCATCTGTTATTCTCAACCTACAACCATTTCCCAAGCTTTCACACAAAGGGTGGTGGGTGTATGGAACGAGCTGCCTGAGGAGGTAGTTGAGGCAGGGACTATCCCATCGTCGAGGAAACAGGTAGACAGGTACATGGATAGGGCGGGTTTGGAGGGATATGGACCAAACGCGGACAGGTGGGACTAGTGTAGCTGGGACATGCTGGCCGGTGCGGGCAAGTTGGGCCGAAGGTATCACTCTATAACAATGACTATGACTCTCAGAGTGTCTGATATATTAATGGGTAATCTGCAGGCACCTCACATTTTTTGCGGGGGTTGCGTTTTCGAAAGGCAGTACGTAATTCAGAAACGTATACGGGGCGGCAAGGTGGTGCAGCGGTAGAGTTGCTGCCGTTCAGCACCAGAGACCCGTGTTCAATCCTAACTACGGGTGCTGTCTGTAAGGAATTTGTACGTTCTCCCCGTGACCGTGTGGGTTTTCTCCGGGCGCTCCAGGTTTCCTCCCACAATTCAAAGACGTGCAGGTGTGTTGGTCAATTGGCTTCTGTAAATTGTACCCAGTGTGTAGGATCGAACTAGTGTACAAGTGATGGCTGGTCGGCATGGACTCAGTGGGCCGAAGGGCCTCGTTCTGTTCTGTATCTCTAAACTAAACTAAACTAAACTAAACGGGCAAGTTGAACATATAATAATAATAATAATAACTTTATTTATAAAGCACTTTAAACAACCGCAGTTGCCACAAAGTGCTGTACATGAGAACTCATGGACAAAAAGTTATTACAAACCATTAAAAACCGTAAAACGAAGGACTAAAAAACAGTAAAAATTAAAAGACATTAAAAGCACTAAGAACAGGAGCAATGTCTCAGCCAGTGTCGAAAGCCAGAGAATAAAAATGAGTTTTTAGGGAGGATTTGAAGATGGACAGTGAGGGGGCCTGTCTGATGTGCAACGGCAAGGTGTTCCAGAGTGCCGGAGCAGCAACAGAAAAGGCTCTATCCCCTCTGAGCTTCCGCTTAGACCTTGGTACCTCAAGGAGCAGCTGATCAGCTGACCTGAGGCACCGGGCAGGAGCATATAGGTGGAGCAGCTCAGAGAGGTAAGGCGGGGCAAGCCCATTCAACGATTTGAAAACAAATAACAGAATTTTAAAATGAGCTCGAAAGTGCACTATATAAGCGACTACACTGTGTAGGAAGGAACTGCAGATGCTGGTTTAACCCGAAGATAAGAGACAGAGTGCTGGAGTAACTCAGCGGGACAGGCAGCATCTCTGGAGAAAGGAATAGGTGACTTTCGGGTCGAGACCCTTCTTCAGACTACCAGGTGTAAATCTGAGTGCATGATTTCAAATCAAGTGTCCGTAAATTAAATTCAATATTCAAGTGTGAACAAGGTATTAAATGTACGATGGTGTTCATAAAACTCATAAATCAAGCACAAGGTGTCTGTACTCGAGGTGAGAGGGGAAAGATTTAATAGGAACCTGAAGGGAAATATATTCACACAGAGGGTGGTGTGTGCAAGGAACGAACTGCCAGAGGAGGTGGTGGAGGCAGGTACTATGATGCCATTTTACAGGCACATATTTGGACTGGTACATGGATAGGCCCCGTTCAAAGGCCCCGGCCACGGGTGAACAAAGGAGGAAGGTGACTGAACTTTATTGCTTCCCATCACAGTGAGGAATGTGGATTCCACTGTGGTGGATATTTATGTTAAATTTTATTTTATGTGCCGTGTGTGTTGTTGCTTTTTACTCAGTATGGCTGTACGGTAACTCAAATATCACCGTACCTCAATTGGTACATGTGACAATTACATTGGATCTTGAATCTTGAATCTAGAGGGATGTGGGCCAAACGCAGGCAGGCGGGACTAGTGTTGACGGGGCATCTTGGTCAGAATGGGCAAGTTGGGCCGAAGGGCCTGTTTCCACACTGTGACTCTATGACACCCCTTCTTGATTCCAATCTTGAAGGTTGAAAACAATCTCTCCCAGACCTTAGCTGGTTAAGATTCATCCCTGCATTTGACATTTGCATGTGTTACATCTGTCATAGACCAGGGTTGAAAAGGCCAGCTACAGAATATGGTTAATAAGACCGTATTGATCAGGCTTGAGGCTGCAGCCCACAACACTAACTATTCCCACAATAACAGCTTCCTAAAATAAACTTCACCATCTGCAGTTTAGTTTATAGTTTAGAGATACAGCGCGGAAACAGGCCCTTCAGCCCACCGAGTCTGCACCGACCAGCGATCCCCGCACATTAACACTACCCTACACACACTAGGGACAGCTTGCACATACATCAATCCAATTAACCTGCATACCTGTACATTTTTGGTGTGGAGTATTCTTGTTATTTGATCCCCTAATTTGAGTAAGGACATTCTTGCTATTGAGGAAGTGCAGCATAGGTTCACAAGGTTAATTCTCGGGATGGCAGGACTGTCATATGCTGAGAGAATGGAGCGGCTGGGCTTGTATACTCTGGAGTTTAGAAGGATGAGAGGATATCTTATTGAAACAAATAAGATTATTAAGGGTTTGGACAGGCTAGAGGCAGGAAACATGTTCTCGATGGGGAAGTCCAGAACCAGGGGCCACAGTTTAAGAATAAGGAGTAAGCCATTTAGAATGGAGACGAGGAAATACTTTTTTATACAGCTAGATAGAGCTAGATAGGAGTCTTAAAGGTAGCGGAGTCAGGGGATATGGGGAGAAGGCAGGAACGGGGTACTGATTGGGGCTGATCAGCCATGATCACATTGAATGGAGGTGCTGGCTCGAAGGGCCGAATGGCCTACTCCTGCACGAGGAAACACTTTTTCTCACAGAGAGTTGTGAGTCTGTGGAATTCTCTGCCTCAGAAGGCAGTGGAGGCCGGTTCTCTGGATACTTTCAAGAGAGAGCTAGATCGGGCTCTTTAAGAAAGCGGAGTCAGGGGATATGGGGAGAAGGCAGGAACGGGGTACTGATTGGGAATGATCAGCCATGATCATATTGAATGGCGGTGCTGGCTCGAAGGGCCGAATGGCCTACTCCTGCACCTATTGTCTATTGTCTATCTAATGTGAGAGGAAACCGGAGATCTCGGAGAAAACCCACGCAGGTCACGGGGAGACCTTCTGTACAAACTCTGTGCAGACAGCACCCGTAGTCGGGATCGAACCCAGGTCTCCGGCGCTGTAAGACAGTTACTCTACCGCTGCGCCACCGTGCCACCGCGCTGTTTCTCCTGCTCTTGTCCCTCGCACAAGCCGATCCTGCGCCCAAAATGAAATAGTTGTTTAAAAACTCTTCATTAGTCAGGAAGCATTTATTGCTGAAATTCTAACTAATTATTCGCGGGTATCAGCAGATAATTAACATTTAGAATGAATCCCCGATAACATTGGCAACGTTCTCCCGATAACATCGGAAGAACGTTGTGGATCATAAGATATTATGTGACAGGAGCAGAATTAGGCCATTCGGCCCATCAAGTCTACTCCGCCATTCAATCATGGTTGATCTATCTCTCCCTCCTAACCCCATTCTCCTGCCTTCTCCCCATAACCCCTGACACCCGTACTAATCTAGAATCTGTCTATCTCTGCCTTAAAAATATCCACTGACTTGGCCTCCACAGCCGTCTGTGGCAAAGAATTCCACAGATTCACCGCCCTCTGACTAAAGAAATTCCTCCTCATCTCCTTCCTAAAAGATCCTACCTTAATTCTGAGGGTGTGACCTCTAGTCCTAGACTCTCCCACTAGTGGAAACATCCTCTCCACATCCACTCTATCCGAGCCTTTCACTATTCTGTACGTTTCAATGAGGTCCCCGCTCATTCTTCTAAACTCCAGTGAGTACAGGCCCTGTGCCGACAATCGCTCATCATAGGTTAACCCACTCATTCCTAGGATCATTCTTGTAGACCTGCTCTGGACCCTCTCCAGAGCCAATGCACATTCTTCCTCAGGTACGGGGCCCAGAACTGCTCACAATGTAAAACGTACATAAAACTCACATGCTTCAATAGTAGGTTATCCATGCACGACTCTGCACAATCTCTACCTCATTCAATCCACACAGAAGCAAGGGCGAATCTTTTGGAAATTGAAGCGTTTTATCTCGAATTAATTTAATGAAGTATGTAATGCTGTTCGTATTATATCGGAGATGAGGAAAAGGTTGAGATTTTAAAAGCTTCATTAAGTCTGCAATGTTGTGTCTTGTTAAGGCAAGGTTTTTCACTTCTCCGCACAGGTTGGGTTGATTCTGTCCATTATCTGAGAAAGTCAGAGACAGTCCGAACAGCAGAACAAATAGCAGATGGAGTAAGCCATTCAGTCCTTCAAACCTACCCCATCATTCAACGTGATGGTGGCTGTTCTGAATGTACACTTTGATTAGGCCTGGATAGAGTGGATGTGGAGAGGATGTTTCTACTGGTGGGAGTATCTAAGACCAGAGGGCACAGCCTCAGAATTAAAGGATGTACCTTTAGAAAGGAGATGAGGAATTTATTTAGCCAGAGAGAAGTTAATCTTTAGAGTTCATTGCCAAAGTTGGCAGTGGAGGTGGAGTTGATGGGTGCTTGATTAATAAGGGTGTCAAAGGTTATGGGGGGATGGCAAGAGAATAACGCCGAGAGGGAAAGATAGATCAGCCTTTAGACTTTCGCAATGCAGCGTGGAAACAGGCCCTTCGGCCCACCGAGTAAATGTAAAATTGTCCCTAGTGTGTGTAGGGTAGTGATAATGTGTAGGGGTCGCTGGTCGGTGCGGTCTAGGTGGGCTTGTTTCATGCTGTATCTCTAAACTAAACTAAATACTTAGTACTGAGAGATACAGTGTAGAAACAGGCCCTTCGGCCCATTAAGCACTCACCGACCATCACTTTCCCACCACTTCTATGCTATCCCACTTTCACATCCACTCCCTACACGCTAGAGGAAATCTTACACAGGATACTTTTACAATTATCCTTCTTCTTTTTCTATTTGCGTGTGGCGTGCACAGCCTAAAGTTGTAAGACAACTTGTTCTATTTGATCTTACTTGATTGTGCACGCCAGGTTGATTGCATTCGTCGAAACAGGGCGGACCACGTGAAGGTTGCAATCTCCCGCCCCACAATTATCCTACCCGCACGTCCTTGGCACGTGGGGGGAAACCGGAGCACCCGGAGGAAACCCTGGCGGTCACGGGGAGAGCGGGCAAACTCCGCACAGACAGCACCCGTGGTCAGGATCGAACCCGGGGCCTCTAGCGCTGTGAGGCAGCAACTCAACCAGCTATGCCGGTTCCTGTGCAGTCTCTTGCCTTTCAATATGACAGCTGATCTCTCGGTCTCAAAGGTCCTTAACATTCATAATATCGCTTATGATTTTTGACACACTCAAAAAGTCAAGACCTTTAAATTGTCTCCCAAACCCGTCTGCACAGAATACATTTGCAATGCATTTGCTGTTATTGAAGAATATTCATCGCCTTAAGATGGCCATCATTTGCAAGTGCCTGTACATAGCTCATCCACATGTCAAAATAAAACAGACAGGAAGTCTTCAGAGGATTAGCAACCCAGTACTTGCTTGATAAGTTCAGCATAAAATATAATATTGGGTCTGCAGCGTTGGGGAGAGTATTTAGGATGGTGAATCTCTGTAATTCTCTGTCCAGAGGGTGCTGCAGATGTGTTTAAGGTGGAGATTGATTGAGGATTCGAGGACTTTGAATAACAGAAGTCTGTGGAGGCCATGTCTCTCCAATGGATATTTTAGGGTAGATAGATAGATAGATAGATAGATAGATAGATCAGCTGTTCCAGGTGTCAATTTCTCTACATCGGTCAAGACCAAACGCAGGCTCGGCGATCGTTTTGCTCAACACCTCCGCTCAGTCCGCCTTAACCTACCTGATCTCCCGGTGGCTCAGCACTTCAACTCCCCCTCCCATTCCCACACTGACCTTTCTGTCCTGGGCCTCCTCCACTGTCAGAGTGAGGCCCAGCGCAAATTGGAGGAATAGCACCTCATATTTCGTTTGGGCAGCTTACACCCCAGCGGTACGAACATTGACTCTCTCCGACTACATTCTAACCCCCTCTCGCCTGTGTCTGTCCAGCTATTACCTGCCATACTATCCCCATTTTCAGCTTTCTTCTCCCCTTTCCACTACAATCAGCCTGAAGAAGGGTCCTGACCCAAAGCGTCACCTATCCACATTCTCCAGAGATGCTGCCTGACCCGCTGAGTTACTCCAGCACTTTGTACCTATCCACGTTCTCCAGAGATGCTGCCTGACCCGCTGAGTTACTCCAGCACTCTGTGTCCATTTGCTCCAGTTATCCGTGTCTCCCAACTCATAAATAAATGATCCTCCACTCAGATGAAATAAAAAGAATTATTTAGAGCATCTGAACGGTGTTTTTGGCCAATCCAGTCACGCATTATGAGTCAATTAAAGTGATCGATTGATAAACCTGGTTTGGATGGTCAGACTGCCTTTTGATAATACTATTGGTCTATGAATATCCATGAACTGCCAGTGATCAAGCAAGCTTTAATAAAGTCAATTTTATTGGACCTGGTGTCTAGAATGGCCAATGACATCTCAAATTCACTTTAAGGGCAACAGGTCAATAATACAACTCATGGAGGTAGTGGGGGGGGGGGCTTCTAATGCGAGTAAAATGTACTTCACAGATTGATCAGCCTCCCCTTTGCCCACATCCCTCCAATACTATCCTATCCATGTACCTGTCCAAGTGTCATTTTAATGCTGTTCTTCTGCCTGCCTCAACTACCTCCATTGGCAGCTCGTTCCATACACCCACCGACCTCTGAGTGAAAACGCTTAGTTTAGAGATACAGCGCCGATATAGGCCCTTCGGCCCACCGGGTCCGCGCCGACCAGCGATCCCCGCACATTGACTCTATCCTACACACACACACACACACACACACACGAGGGACAGTTTTTACATTTACCGAGCCAATTAACCTACAAACCTGCACATCAAAGGGTGGTGGGTGTCTGGGACGATCTGCCAGAGGAGGTAGTTGAGACTGGGACTATCCCAACCTTTAAGAAACAGTGAGACAGGTACATGGATAGGACAGGTTTAGGAAGGATATGGACCAAGCATGGGCAGGTGGGACTAGTTTAGCTGGGCCGGTGTAGGCAAGTAGGGCCGAAGGGCCTCACTCCACACTGTATCACTCTGAGACTCAAAAGCAATATTTGTTGAGCCTGTTTTGTCGAAATAATGGAGGGAATGATTTGATTTTGCCGCATGTGAACAGCATAACCTTGAGTTTAAGAAGGAACTGCAGATGCTGCAAAATCGAAGGTAGACAAAAATGCTGGAGAAACTCAGCGGGTGAGGCAGCATCTATGGAGCGAAGGAAATAGGCAACGTTTCGGGCCGAAACCCTTGCGGGTTTCGACCCGAAACGTTGCCTATTTCCTTCAGGGTTTCGGCCTGAAACATTGCCTATTTCCTTCGCTCCATAGATGCTGCCTCACCCGCTGAGTTTCTCCAGCATTTTTCTCTAGCATAACCTTGAGGTTTTGCCGACCTGCGTTGTATCTACAAAACAGCCTGCTTACTCACAGAGTTGATGACTTCCAAAAAAAGTGGTACTTTCAGTTTGAGACAATTAAATCCACAGGAACCTTTTCGAAAAAAAAAAAACCCCCAAGGTTACCTCCTTGGATAATAAGAGATGACCCAGCAACTGAGAAGCATAAATATCTGTGTAAAAATAGAATGGTTTGCATTCGGTGAACCTTTAGAACAATAATATATGGTTCCGATGCCTTTGGTTTCCAAACCAAGATGAATAACAAGACCTCGACAAATACCAGTGAAGGTGAAGGTAATCACAGCACATATTGGTTTAGAGGTACAGCGCAGAAACAGGCCCTTCGGCCCACCGAGTCCACGCCGACCAGCGATCCCCGCACCCTAACGCTATCCTACGCACACTTGGGACAATTTACACATACGCCAAGCCAATTAACCTACAAACCTGTACGTCTTTGGAGTGTGGGAGGAAACTGAAGATGTCGGAGAAAACCTACGCGGTCACGGGGAGAACGTACAAACTCCGTAAAGACAGCGCCCGTAGTCGGGATTGAACCTGTGTCTCCGGCGCTGTAATAATAATAATGGATGGGATTTATATAGCGCCTTTCTAATACTCAAGGCGCTTTACATCGCATTATTCATTCACTCCTCAGTCACACTCGGTGGTGGTAAGCTACTTCTGTAGCCACAGCTGCCCTGGGGCAGACTGACGGAAGCGTGGCTGCCAATCTGCGCCTACGGCCCCTCCGACCACCACCAATCACTCACACACATTCACACACATTCACACACAGGCAAAGGTGGGTGAAGTGGGTGAAGCAGCTCTACCGCTGTGCCAACATGCCGCCGTATATCTTATATGAACCAAGTGTATACATTTTTTGAGAATATTTGTAAGCCATTAATGGTGTCATCATAATGGGCCTGTCCCACTTACGCAACTTTTTCGGCGACTGCCGGCCCCCATCATAGGTCGTTGCAGGTCGCCGAAAATGTCCAACATGTTGAAAATCCAGCGGCGACCAGAAAGACGCTACGACTCTTTGGGAGACTGAGGAGACGACTCACGGCCATACAGGCAACATGTCGCGGGGTGAAGCCTGTATGACCGTGAGTAGTCGCCCAAAGAGTCGTACCTTGTTCTGGTCGCCGCTGGATTTTCAACATGTTGAAATTTTTCTGCGTTTTTTAAAATCATTTAACCCACATCAAGTCTACTCTGCCATTCAATCATGGCTGATCTATCTTTCCCTCTCAACCCCATTCTCCTGTCTTCTTGACATTATCCCTGACAGTTCTAGTGCATGGATGATCGCTGGTTGGCACGGACTAGGTGGGACCGAAGGGCCTGTTTCCACGCTGTACCTCTAAATTCCATGGAATAAAGGGTAGGCCATTTAGAACGGAGACGAGGAAACACTTTTTCTCACAGAGAGTGGTGAGTCTGTGGAATTCTCTGCCTCAGAAGGAGGTGGAGGCAGGTTCTCTGGATGCTTTCAAGAGAGAGCTAGATAGGGCTCTTAAATATAGCGGAGTCAGGGGATATGGGGAGAAGGCAGGAACGGGGTACTGATTGGGGATGATCAGCCATGATCACATTGAATGGCGGTGCTGGCTCGAAGGGCCAAATGGCCTACTCCTGCACCTATTGTCTATTGTCTATTGTAGTTGAGGCAGGGACTATCACAACATTTAAAAGACATTTGGACAGGTACATGGATAGGAAAGGGTTAGAGGCATACGGGCCAATTGCAGACTAACGGGATCTTTCGTTTCCTCGAAGGGCCAAATGGCCTACTCCTGCACCTATTGTCTATAATGGATGGCGGGTGGCTAGTACAGCATCAATGGGGTGAAGGTCCCGCTTATGGACCACCGTAGCGGTCATAAGCGGGCAAACTATCTCATCCAAACGCGTTTTTTAAAATCATTTAACCCACTCGATTTTTGTTAGTCAGTCGATTGAACAGCTGTCAGTTAGAATTAATTGCCCCCAACATTTTCACAAACTATTGATGAACGTCACGCGTCCCCTTCGAAATGGGAAGTAAATGAATTGGCTTCTGCCCATTGATTGTCAATTACACTCAAGATCCGTTGACTACTCCTCCTAGCCCTGTCCTTCTTAATTAAAACTTACGGGCCACGCATCCCGTTGGACAGAATTCAGATGGAAGATTGCTTTTCCATTTTGCCATTCTGGGAATGAGGACAGATTATTAATAAGCTTGAAAGGCTAAAAGTATTGTTCAATAAACACTGATAAAAATCAATAACCTCAGCCTGTTTTTTTTTGGAATGCTTTTAAGCCCATCATTGTGAGTGCTGGCTGCAACACATGTTTCTGGGCAGTGTTAAGTGTTCGCTAGCATGGGTGAAAATCACTAATGATTTAGCCAAGCCGATTTGCTCTGACACCAGTCATGTGAATCTGCAGATTTCGTTCATAAATGATGACTTTGTGGCTGATGTTCCATTGATTCAAGGTGGCGGGCTGGTGATGCGACCCCAGGGCGGGTCATATCGCTGGCCGCCACTGCTATGGGGGAACCTGGAAGCCAACGTTTCGTCATGGACCAGCAGTAGGTCAGGGTCGAGTCTCACCCCGGCTCACTCCATCTTATAGACAATAGACAATGGACAATAGACGGTAGACAAAAATGCTGGAGAAACTCAGCGGGTGCAGCAGCAGCATCTATGGAGCGAAGGAAATAGGCAACGTTTCGGGCCGAAACCCAGAAGGGTTTCGACCCAAAACGTTGCCTATTTCCTTCAGGATTTCGGCCTGAAACTTTGCCTATTTCCTTCAGGGTTTCGGCCTGAAACGTTGCCTATTTCCTTCAGGGTTTCGGCCTGAAACGTTGCCTATTTCCTTCAGGATTTCGGCCTGAAACGTTGCCTATTTCCTTCAGGATTTCGGCCTGAAACGTTGCCTATTTCCTTCAGGGTTTCGGCCTGAAACGTTGCCTATTTCCTTCAGGATTTCGACCCGAAACGTTGCCTATTTCCTTCAGGATTTCGGCCTGAAACGTTGCCTATTTCCTTCAGGATTTCGGCCTGAAACATTGCCTATTTCCTTCGCTCCATAGATGCTGCCGCACCCGCTGAGTTTCTCCAGCTTTTTTGTGTACCTTCGATTTTCCAGCATCTGCAGTTCCTTCTTAAATACTGCAGTTCCTTCCTGCACATTTCATTTTTTCGCTACACATAAGTACAACCCTTGTTCCGTTGAGTTATTCCAGCGTTTGGTGTCTATTTATCATTCTAGGGCCGCACGGGGGCACAGCCTTACAGCGAATACAACGACAGGAGACACCGGTTCGATCCCGACTACAGGTGCTGTCTGCATTTTTGTGTACCAATGGACAATAGACAATAGGTGCAGGAGTAGGCCATTCGGCCCTTCGAGCCAGCACCGCCATTCAATGTGATCATGGCTGATCACCCCCAATCAGTACCCCGTTCCTGCCTTCTCCCCATGTCCCCTGACTCCACTATTTTTAAGAGCCCTATCTAGCTCTCTGAAAGCATCCAGAGAACCTGCCTCCACCGCCCTCTGAGGCAGAGAATTCCACAGACTCACCACTCTCTGTGAGAAAAAGTGTTTCCTCGTCTCCGTTCTAAATGGCTTACTCCTTATTCTTAAACTGTGTGGCCCCTGGTTCTGGACTCCCCCAACATCGGGAACATGTTTCCTGCCTCCAGCGTGTCCAAGGCCTTAACAATCTTATATGTTTCAATGAGATACCCTCTCATCCTTCAAAACTCCAGAGTGTACAAGCCCAGCTGCTCCATTCTCTCAGCATATGACAGTCCCGCCATCCCGGGAATTCACCTTGTAAACCTACGCTGCACTCCCTCAATAGAAATAATCTTCTTCCCTGTCCCATCAAGCTCTCCCTCAAGGTATGGATTTTTCACACATCCCAATCCACCACCAAACAAGAGATACAGAAGATAGACACAAAATGCTGGAGTAACTCAGTGGGACAGGCAGCATCTCTGGAGAGAAGGAATGGGTGACGTTTCGGGTCGAGACCCTTCGTCAGTGTTTTTCTGATTCAGATTCAGATTCAATCTTCATTGTCATTGTGCAGTGTACAGCACAGAGACAACGAAATGCAGTTAGCATCTCCCTAGAAGAGCGAACATAGAATAATGAGCAATAAATATATATACGTCCATAGTCGTAGTAACCATATATAACCATATAACAATTACAGCACGGAAACAGGCCATCTTGGCCCTTCTAGTCCGTGCCGAACACTTACTCTCACCTAGTCCCATCTACGTGCACTCAGACCATAACCCTCCATTCCTTTCCCGTCCATATACCTATCCAATTTATTTTTAAATGATAAAATCGAACCTGCCTCCACCACTTCCACTGGAAGCTCATTCCACACAGCTACCACTCTCTGAGTAAAGAAGTCCCCCCCCATGTTACCCCTAAACTTCTGTCCCTTAATTCTCAAGTCATGTCCTCTTGTTTGAATCATCCCTGCTCTCAATGGGAAAAGCTTGTCCACGTCAACTCTGTCTATCCCTCTCATCATTTTAAAGAAGTGCGATTTTTCTGGGGGAAGGAGTCTCCGGGGGGGGGGGGGGGGGGGGGTGACTGGCAGTCACCAAGTTGCAGAGTTAAGTAATGTAACATCCATAGGGAAGAAGCTGTTCCTGGACCTGCTGCTCCGGCAACGGAGAGACCTGTAGCGCCTCCCGGATGGGAGGAGGGTAAACAGACTGTGGCTGGGGTGAGAGCAGTCCTTGGCGATGCTGCACGCGCGCCCTTCGCAGACAACGCTTGCTTTGGACATCGCTATACCAATATCATTGGGAGTTTGATTATTTTTTTTAACTGGGGAGAGCTCTTGGGTGAACTTGCATCGTGGGACAGGGTACTTTAGATATTCCCAACATAAATGTTTACTTTTTTGAGCAAATAAATGTGTTCTATGTCTACTGTGACATTATAACCACTTGTCCTTCTTTTCCATATCTTTCTGGAGTAATGGATATAATTTGGCTCATAATATCATTGCTACTCATGCGTGTCATATTCTCTGATAGCTTAAAGAACCCCATTATTTTAAGAGATGGCGAATAGTCCTACAGTATATCATAGATTTTCATTATAGACTATCTCTTTTCGCAGAGAGGATCTCCGCACTATGAGAATAAAACCCAGTGAGAATTGTCAAACCGCCAAAGTCATTATCATTCTTATCAATTAATGGGGAATTGGTTAAAGTGTTCTCTGTGCCCTCAGTGGCTGAACGACAGAACCAGTGTGACTGACTGACTGACAGGTGAAGAGAAGGCACGTCAAACAAAACCTAAAGCACCACAAACATAACGCTTGGTGCGTTTTTTTTTTAAATTGTCTAATTGTAGTCCTGTAGGTCTGTGTCCAAGATGGCTGCCGTGAAGGGAGAGTGGACGCTGGCGCGCTTTGGCTGCCGCTGCTCTCTCTTCACACTGTGTTTATGATTTTCTGTTTTTGGATTGAATTCTGTTTTTAATTTGTGTCTCTGTGATGTCTTTATTACTTGTTATATTCCGATTATATGTTATTCCGATTACTATGTAAGGTGTCCTTGAGATGTCTGAAAGGCGCCCATTAAATAAAATTTATTATTATTATTATTATTATTATATCAATAACGTCACCCTATTTTTGGTTTGGTTTAGGGGTGCCGCGCTGAAACAGGCTCTTCGGCCCACCGAGTCCGCGCCGACCAGCGATCCCCGCACACTAACACTACCCTACACATGCTGGGGACAATTTTACATTTGCACCAAGCCAATTAACCTACAAACCTGTACGCCTTTGGAGTGTGGGAGGAAACCGAAGGTCTGGGAGAAAAACTCACGCAGGTCACGGAGAGAACGTACAAACTCCGTGGTTGGGATCGAACCTGGGTCTCCGGCACTGCGCCACCGTGTGGCCCCTCTTTCAGGAGCAAAGAGTTGAGAGCCATATAACCAACGACCCACCTCAACTATCTACAGGGCCAACAGCATAAACAAGGAGTAGACTCGATGGGCCGAATGGCCTAATTCTGCTCCTATCACTTATCACCTTATGGGAATGGGGTTGAGAGGGAAAAGCAGATCAGCCACGATCAAATGGTAGAATGGACTCGATGGGCCGAATGGCTTAATTCTGCTCCTATGACTTGGATGTTACGAACCAGTTTCTCTGGAGCTGGGAGACAGCAGCACTACCAGCTGCACCACCATGCCGTCATTTCAATTCCTCGCCCCTGTGAGAATTTGTTCAAACATCTTTAAACATTAAGAAGAGGTCCCTTGTCTTTGGCGAGGTGCTGGGGAGAGCGCACCTTTGCTACTTGATCGTGGGACCAGCTAATGGCTGGAATTTGCCTCTTCTAATGGTAAGGGCAGATGTTAGAATCATGCCGGCATAATAACTAGACAATTCTGTGCTTAGCAACGAGAGATAATTAGTGAGGACGAATGGTTGGGGGCTGAATTGCTCTGCCCTTCAGGTGTGTTTGTCTGCTGGGCTCATTAGGTCAGCTGTTGAGAGACAGTCTTCGTTTAGCATCTTGCGTATGGCGTGCATGGCCCAAAGTTGTTCTATTTGATCTTATTTGATTCCCAATGTTGGGCGAGTCCAGAACCAGGGGCCACAGTCTTAGAATAAAGGGAAGCCATTTAAAGGACTGAGGTGAGAACAAACTTTTCCACCCAGAGAGTTGTGAATTTGTGGAATTCCCTGCCACAGAGGGCAGTGGAGGCCAAGTCACGGGATGGATTTAAGAGAGAGTTAGATAGAGCTCTAGGGGCTAGTGGAGTCAAGGGATATGAGGAGAAGGCAGGCACGGGTTATTGAATGGGGACGATCAGCCATGATCACAATGAATGGCGGTGCTGGCTCGAAGGGCCGAATGGCCTCCTCCTGCACCTATTTTCTGTTTCTATGATTGCATTCGTTGAAACAGGGCGGATCACGTGAAGGTTGCAATCTTCCGCACCTGAGAGAATGTGATTATTCTTTACCCTGCACGGATGTTTCGACTCGTTTACTTGGAATCACATGAGGTGTCCCAACTCTCCCTGGTGGCAAAGTGGGACATAGAGGCGGCAACTCTACCACTGCGCCACCGTGCTGTACAGTAAACCCATGCCGTGCACCATTAGTATTGTAAGTCATTTGCTCACCAAATGAACTCCATCCACCATGAAATATCTACAGGCTACAGGGTAGAATTGCTGCCTCACAGCGCCAGAGACCCGGGTTCGATCCTGACTACGGGTGTTGTCTGTACGGAGTTTGTACCTTCTCCCCGTGACTTGCGTGGGTTTTCTCCGGGTGCTCCGGTTTCCTCCCACACTCCAAAGACGTGCAGGTTTGCAGGCTAATTGGGCTTGGTATAAATGTAAATTGTCCCTAGCGTGTGTAGGATGGTGCTAGTGTGCGGGGATCGCTGGTCGGCGCGGACTCGGTGGGCCGAAGGGCCTGTTTCGTTTCCGCGCTGTATCTCTAAAGAAACTAAAAAGTAACCAGGTATAAACCTACCGCTAAGAAAGAGGAACAATGTGAGTTTGGAAAGTTCTGATGAAAGGTGCAGCTTAGTAGAGTCCACACACACTGTCAAAGACTAAGTGAGATTTATGGGCAACATTTATCAAGCTGCACTGTGGAATTCATTATGTGTCGGAAGGAACTGCAGATGCTGGTTTAAACCGAAGATAGACACAAAAAGCTGGAGTAACTCAGCGGGACAGGCAACATCTCTGGTGAGAAGGAATGGGTGACGTTTTGGGTCGAGATCCTTCTTTAGAATAAAATAGTAAGATTAAACGAGAACTTACCAGTTTGAAGTTTGATCTGTATTTTATGAGGAGTTACGATGAGGGATTACGTGAAGAACCCGCTCAGTGCGCAGGCGCGGCATACTTCCAAGCAGCGGTGTGGAATCACAGATAGACACAGTTATTTGAAGTAAACATAGTAAAGATAAGGAGACACCAATTTATTAGTTTGATCCATATAATGAGGGTGGGAGCGGAGGGCACGTAATCCCTCATCGTAACTCCTCATAAAATACAGATCAAACTTCAAACTGGTAAGTTCTCGTTTAATCTTACTATTTTACTTCGGAGTCACATGAGTGACTATGTGAAGACTTCAAAGCTCTGTGATTTCAAACCGTGTAACAGTTTTATTTCACTCACTGCCGAAGTTCTTGAGGGAGGAAGTGTTATCGTAATCAACCAATGAATCTGTTTGATGAAAAACACAATGGTATTTTTTAACAATAACAACAAAGAAATTAAATTGTTCCCCTGGGCTTAAATTAAATATTTGCAGTCCGTAAATCTTTACTGCAAATAAAACAGGTTTTGCCAACGGCTTATTATAAAATTTCTGAACAGTCTTTCCCCCCACCATCCTGCTGTAGCCAGGATGTGGTCTATAGGCATGTCCATTCTTTTAGCCATCGACGTGGATGCTGCCCTGGTGGAATAAAATTTGTACATGTTAGTGTTTATCCCAGCAGTTTTTAGCACCTGCTTGAGCCATCTCGCAATGGTTTGGCTCGTCACCTGACCATAAGGTTTTTTATGACTGACCCACAAGGCTTTTCATCTCCCTCGAATATTTTGGTTGTGTCTATGTAAGATAGTAGGTGGGTCATGGCACATAACCGTGGTTCTGGTGGGTAAGCCCGGAATTCCACGACTGCATTAGGTGTTCCTGGTCTGCTCTGTTTGATCTGTCGCTGGATAACGACAGATCTGGTCTGGAGCTGTGATCATGTTGTCCAGTCGCAATAGGTGTAGTGACTGGACCCTCTGTGCAGATACAAGTGCCATCAACATGAGTGTTTTGAGCATAGATTGTTCCAGGTTAAGGGGTCTGGCTGGTGGCCATCCCCTGAGGTATGTCAGGACCACACTGATATCCCATGTATGGGTGTACCTTGGTCTAGGGGGTTAGAGTTGTAAATACCCTTCATTAGTTTGACCACCAGCGGGTGGGACCCCATGGCCTGTTGTCCTGGAGCTGGTTTTAAATAGACAGGCATGGCACTTCTAGCCGTGTTGATGGCTCTGTAGCTGAGTCCTTCATTGTGGTGAAGGTTCACCAGGAATTCCAGTACGTTGGTAACTGCAGCGGTTGAGTAGGTGGTCCCTTTATCCAAGCAGTACTTCTCCCATTTCTTGATGCTGGACAAGTGCTGTTTTTTAGTGGATGTTCGAAGGGATGCTGACATGGTGTCGATGGTTTGTTCTGATAATCCCAGTCCCAGAAGTGGTTTGTGCAGAATCTGCAACCCAGGAGTTTGATTTTCATGGCACGGGTGGCTTGTGCCCGACACTGGGTGTTAATAACTCTGGGTCACTGGGGATACCATCGGAGTTTCAACAACCATGTCATGGAGTTTTGGGAACCATGGCTGTGTAGGCCAGTCGGGTACTATCAAAATACCTGAAGCAGAGTCCATTTGTATTGTGCGTAGTCCCCAACTGATGAGGCAGAAGGGAGGAAATGCATAGAAGAAGAATTTCCCCAATCCAGCGCGAACGCATCTACCGCTGCTGCCTCAGGGTCTGGTTCCCAAGCGACATACATAGGTACCTGGTGATTTAGCCTTGATGCAAATAAATCGATATCTGGCGTGCCATATTGCATGATAACTTTTGCAAATTATTTGGGATTTAACATCCATTGTCATTAAATTTACGTGACCTGGTGTCTGCCACTGTATTTAGCTTACCTGGCAGGTAAGTTACTGATAGCCAAATATGTCTTTCGACACACCATTGCCAAATTGTGTTGACCAACTTGTCGCATGATACCGATTTTATGCCGCCCATATGGTAATGTAGGCTGCCACCGTAGTATTTATCTATTTGTAACCGTACATGCAAGTGATGCATATTTGTGCATATGCTTTTAAACCATAAAAGTCACCCAACATCTGTAGATAATTAATGCCCAGTGTAAGTGGTAACGATGATTCTGGGTTAGTCCATCTACTACTTGTTAGTGATGATAATAGGTTGAAATTATGCCAAACATTTTTTGCCCACCACTGTAGTTATGATATTGCTTCAGTGGGTGACTTCAATGACACGATCATAATGACCTGTATGTCGTTTTGGTGCCTGTACCTTTGCTCTTTGTAAGTTTTCACAGTGCAAAGGTCTGAATTGTGTAGCCGGAAATGCTGCTACCATATTCCCAATTACTCTGTTACTTGTCGAATAGTTGGGAGTACGTGGACCATTAAATTGTTGCATGATTGTGCCAATTCAACTGTTTTGTCTCTTGGCAAAGTTACAGTCACGTAGACTGAATTAATTGTGAAGCCCAAGTAGTCCATGATTGTGGATGGCTTCAACTTAGATTTATCTGGATGTAAGACAATCCCAGGGTTTCGAATAACTGTTTGGTAGCTGATACAGCTAACATAGTCAATTCCATGGTCTTGCCTATTTTCCCATTGGGTAACGCTTTAAATTGCCATAGCTGCCCCATCCGGGTAAATTTCAGGTATCTGCGATGATCCTTGTGAATGGTACTAAAACAGTAAACATCTTTAAGATCAATGCTTGCCATGAAGTATCCTTTGGAAATTAGTTGTTTGGCAGTAACAACCGTTTCCATTTTGAAATGTATATACTTAACAACCATATTTAGTGAAGTTAAGTCAATGATGATGCGACATCCACCATCTTTTTGGGTTTAGTGACGAATATTTGATACGAATTCCAAGGGTTCATGTTTCCCATGATACCCTTTGTAATTAGTCTCACCAGTACAGCTTGTCCCTCTCGTTTCTTTAACGGAGAGGGAAAATACCCTTTGGGGTAAATGTTGAACTGGTGGCAATTTTTCTAGTATGAATTGTATTTTGTATCCACTAAAGCCATTGAGTATATACTGATCACTTGTGATAGACTCCCGTGCTTCTTAAAACAGGTGTAATCTCCCCCCTGTTAGTATTAAGCCCCTATTTTCTATACGTTGGTAGGAACCAGACCCACCTACCTCCATGGTTATGGGTATTCTTCTGTTTCCTGCCGGTCCAACGAGTCTTGCACGTTGTCTGACGTGGTGGTGGTGTTGGGGGGTGGCGCATTTTCCATGGGGCCTGCTCTGGGCCTTGGCCTGAAAGGCTTACGGGTTTGGCATGCAGGCCCCGAGCTTTCACCAGTACCATGAGGTGGACCCTCCTGGTGGACGCGTTAGAGGTACTGCTGACTGGTTTACGTGTGGTGCTCATTCCAGACCCTGCCCTCTTGCGCCGATATTTTGGACACTTCGTCCAGTTTTTGTGAGGTCGGCGTTCTTTGAGGGCAGGTTTTGTAACTTGCTGAGAAGTTGCGGAGCACTGCGAACAGTAGGCCAGGTGTTTTGCCATACTACCGTGACCCTCTGGAAAGAGCATGCAAAAATGGTAGCCGACGTTAGGGATATCAAATTCATTTTTTGATATTTTGGCTTTTTTAAAAGCGATGCTCAATGTACCCTCCAATAATGGTGGCCACTTTGAGTAAATGCAATTTAGGGGAAGCGTGATGAAACCCAACGCCTCATGACTACCTGTCTTGGAGATTTTTGAAAGAACAGGTAGTAAGCTGGCCATCAGTTGAGACTGAAAAGCCATCTCGCTAGTGGTGGAGCCACATAGCGGCCACACCCAGCAGCTCTTCCTGATCCTGTACCTCAAGCATACTCCCGATGTTGTTCAGCCAATGACCCCTCTTCATGACCAGCCCAGCCACTGGTCACCCCAAAGCTAACCACACTAAGGAGGAAGCGATGGGCAGTGCCTAGGCACTGTGGAGGGTATGCCTGAACCCTCCAGCGAGACTGCCCCTCACGTAGCGTGTCTCGCAGGAGCTCCTGCTCCAGGAGCCGCTCCAGCGGCTCAGGCGGCTGTCTCTCTCCCATGCGGGTGGAGAGACGTCCCCTCCGACAAGTCGAAAGCCACCGGCCGGATGCCTCTTCGGATGGCTAAACATCCAGCCCGCAGCTCAGGCACTAGCGGGACTGGGCTCGGCGCGGTGATGGGGATAGCGGAGCGCCCGGTAACTGTTCCTACCGCCTGTTACTGCCCCCCCTGCAATGGAATGCTCCTCCGTTGGAGTCGAGCGGGGGACAGGTTCTTGTAGAGCTTTTGTGCCTTGTAGAAGCGAGAGCGCCCCTCAAGCAGCGCGTCTCGCAGGCACCTGCTCCGACATTAACGCCAGCAGTGCAACAGCGGCTGCAGCGGGAATTAGGCGCTCCCGCTACAGAATGAAACCCGACCTCAGGGTACTCACCTGACGGTCCGTTGTTAATGCCACGCATGCGCGCTGAGCGGGTTCTTCACGTAGTCACTCACGTGACTCCGAAGTAAAATAGGAAATTTGTGAGACATAGAACAAATTTATTTGCTCAAAAAAGTAAACATTTATGTTGGGAATATCTAACCAAACAGCAGGGGTGTTAGAGGTGACATATTTGCAAGGAAAGATACAAAATGCTGGAGTAACTCGGTGGGTCAGGCAGCATCCCTGGAGAACGTGGATAGGTGACGTTTCAGGTCGAGACCCTTCTTCCACACTGCCCGACATCTAGCGAAGACAGACACAAAATGCCGGAGTAACATCAGTCTGAGGAAGGGTCTCGACCCGAAACGTCACCCATTCCTTCTCTCCAAAGATGCTGCCTGTCCCGCTGAGTTACGTCCCTGTCCCACTTAAGAAACCTGAACGGAAACCTCTGGAGACTTTGCGCCCCACCCAAGGTTTCCGTGCGGTTCCCGGAGGTTCCTGTCAGTCTCCCTACCTGCTTCCACTACCTGCAACCTCCGGCAACCACCTGCAACCTCCGGGAACCACACGGAAACCTTGGGTGGGGTGCTATAAGTCTCCAGAGGTTTCCGTTCAGGTTTCCTAAGTGGGACAGGGGCGTAACTCCAGCATTTTGTGTCTACCTTCGATTGAAACCAGCATCTGCAGTTCCTTCCTGCACACTGTTGACCCTTGTTGCGTTCAACTGTGTGTTCTATAAAGCTTGACGCAGGGACTGGATGTGAGTTTAAAAATAAAACAATTTTTCCAGCACGGATATCTGTCATCCTAATAAGCTCCCACAAATATCAGTGGAACGATGATAAACCACGATCCTACAGGGGAAGTGAAAATATTGTGACGACTTGTTGTAATATATTGCGACTTTATTATCAATAGACCTGACATATTGCGGCATTAGGTGACAACAGTGTACAGTTTCCTTAATTGTCAGCCTAGCCTTGTAGTGATAATGTCTCTCATCTCCACGCCAGTGATAAACTCGTGATGTGTTCATATATTTCATCGAAATGTTTCCATTTCAGTACAAATCCCTTGTACATTTAGTTTCGCCCACACCAGAAAGTCATAGCTATCTAAGTTCAGTAAAGTCAGAAATCAATAACAGTTCAATAGTAATTTACTAACACACTATTGAAGCTTACCAGCCTGAGTAAAGATTTTTCTTGCCACTGGGTTTTTAAGACCGCGATGAAATTCGACACAGTCACGTCCCCCTATTTTTTTTTCAGTTTGCACTTTGGGAAGATGGCCTCAATGCGCCAGGATTAAAAATTAGCGTTGTGGTTTCTCACGCGCCCAAGTGCCCGCTCTTTCCTCCATCAAGCAAACCTGCCTGAGCAAAACCATCATATCCCAGATGGATGAAACGGGTAGGAAGGAACTGCAGATGCTGGTTTAAACCGAAGATAGACACAGAAATGCTGGAGTAACTCACAGCGGGACAGGCAGTGGAAGGAATGGGTGACGTTTCGGGTCGAGACACTTCTTCAGACTGAAGATGGGTCTCAATCTTTACTCAGACTCGAGGGGGTCTCCACCAGAAATATCACCTATTCTTTTTCTCCAGAGATGCTGCCTGAGCCGCTGAGTTACTCCAGTTTTTTGTGTCTATATCCTGCTTCGATATTGTATTGAATGACGTTGAACGCCGGAAAATTGATAAGGGGTTCTTAAAAATATAATGGAAAATCTTCAGCAAAATCTCTGACTGTGATTAGTCTTATCCTCTGCGATCCATAGTCTTATAGAGGTGTATAAGATCATGAGGGGAACAGATAGAGTCAATGCACAGTGTCTTTTGCCCAGAGTAGGGGAATCAAGAACCAGAAGACATGGGTTTAAGTTGAGGAAGTAAATATTTAATAGGAGCAGCTTATTTCCACAAGTCAAGAGTGTTTGATTGTCATACTAGACCAATTCAGACCCGTTGGGTCCCTGTCACACGGGAGGCCTGGTCGCCCAACGCAACACGTTCCCCAACACAATATTCCACCACTCACCCGTTCCCCCAACGCAAACCGTTCCCTCAATGCAATATTGCGCCACTCACCCATAGCCCCCAACTGCGCAGGGGCGGCTCATTTCCCCTTATTCACCCTCCCTCATTTTAAACTTAAAGGAAAACAATTGCACCTGCTAGTGCACTTGCTGCCAGGACTCAGTGTCCTGTGATTTGCAACATTGTGACCAGCAGAGCCAGCAATTGGATTTGGGAGATGTTAAGTGAAAAGTAAAAGTTTTAAATGTAGATAACTTGTAAAATATACCATCAATCTGAACGAAACTTGATAAAAAAACACACCACAAAACAATTGTGAGTAAGGTGGTCCAAAAACTGTAGCGCTATCGTGTACCGTTTTGGCGTAGTTCTGGGATCATGCACGCACATGCACAGAATCGCAAACAAGATGAGAGTTTTAGTAATATATAGATAGATATCATAGATAGAACAAATAAATTCTTGGGTAGTGGGTGTATGGAATGAGCTGCCGGAGGAGGTAGTTCAGGCAGGTACCATCATAACGTTTAAAAAACATTTGGACAGGTACATGGATGGGACAGGTTTTTGAGGGATATGGGCCAAACGCAGCTGGGTCTAGTGTGGACGGGGCATGTTGGTCAGTGTTGACAAGTTGGGCTGAAGGGCCTGTTTCAACATTGCATGACTCTATGTGTTACATTTAAGGTAGGATATATATGAGATGATATAATGGCTTGTGTTTCTCTTTGGAAGTGATCTTGGAAACACTGGCACAGTCTATGCTGTTTATTAAATATGCTAAAACAGCATGCACACCCAACACCATTTATCTTCCTCTAACACTACTTGTATGAGATGCAACCCACGATTCAAATGCTACTTCATTACTATTTACATTATTTATTCAGCTCAACATCCAGCACAGATTTCTTATCTTCCATTTTGACCCTGGAACTACCGGTCAAAGCCAAGACAACATATCTTTCAATAACTGGCCACAGATTAACCTACATCCATCAATACATTGATGTTGTGTAGGAAGGGACTGCAGATGCTGGTTTAAACCGAAGATAGACACAAACTGCTGGGGTAACTCAGCGGGACAGGCAGCATCTCTGGAGAGAAGGAATGGGTGACGTTTCAAGTCGAGATCCTCCTTCAGACTGAGGGTCAGGGGAGAGGGAAACGAGGGACATTGATGGTGATGTAAAGAGATATAGAACAAATGAATGAAAGATATGCCAAACCAAGGGTCACAGTTCAAGAATCCAGAACCAGGGGTCAAAGGTTAAACATAACAGGTAGGCCATTTCAGACGGAGATGAGGAAAAATGTTTTCACCCAGAGAATTGTGAATCTGTGGAATTCTCTGCCACAGAAGGCAGTGGAGGCTAATTCACTGGATGTTTTCAAGTGAGAGTTCGATATAACTCTTAGGGCTAACGGAATGAAGGGATATGGGGAGGATGCAGGAACGGGGTACTGATTGTGGATGATCAGCCATGATTGCAATGAATGGCGGTGCTGGCTCGAAGGGCCGAATGGCCTACTCCTGCACACATTTTATATGTTTCTATGTGAAAGTAACAATGAACTGTGTGCATTGTTAGCTGTGGGATAGGTGAAAATGGATTATGCAGTCAATGAGAGTGAAACTAGTACAACGACTAGGGTTGGGGAGGGGATGGAGAGAGAGGGAAAGCAAGGGTTACTTGAAGTCAACGTTCATACCACTGGGGTGTAAGCCGATGATCCTATAGCGGAGCAAGATAGACCACTCCTGCTAAATGCAATGGGCTGACGTGTAAGTAAGTAAGTAAGTAAACTTTATTTATATAGCGCATTTTAAGCCAATTTGCATTGACCCCAAAGCGCTTTACATAATTTGTAGTACGCAACGGAGCGGAACGTGGGCCTTTTTTTCATCCATTTCAGTAACCTGACCCGACCCGACCCGACCCGCAGTGTAATCAACGTTGCGGGGGAACAGTTTGTGTTAATAAATTAAAATTCCGAAAACGTGGAGAGGATTTTTTACCAAATAACTTTTATTTTTACGAGGATGTTTCCATAACCGGCTTCCGTCTCCGCACTAGTATCTTTGCTCCGCTACGGGATCTTTGCCGTGGAGACGGAAGCCGGTTACGGAAATGGGGCCGAAAATTACCCACGAATCTGCCCGTGACCGTACTACGTCTTTTTCGTCGAGTGGACCATCTTGCTCGCTGTAGGATCTTTGGTGTAAGCTGCCCAAGCGAAATATGAGGTGGTGAATCTCTGGAATTCTCTGCCACAGAAGGTAGTTGAGGCCACAGTTCATTGGCTATATTTAAGAGGGAGTTAGATGTGGCCCTTGTGGCTAAAGGGATCAGGGGGTATGGAGAGAAGGCAGGTACAGGATACTGAGTTGGATGATCAGCCATGATCATATTGAATGGCGAATGGTGCAGGCTCGAAGGGCCGAATGGCCTACTCCTGCACCTATTGTCTATGTTTCTATGTTCCTCCAATTTGCATTGGGACAATGGAGGAGGCCCAGGACAGAAAGGTGAGTGTGGGAATGGGAGGGGGAGTTGAAATGTTTGGCAACCAGGAGATCAGTGTACATAGATTTACCGTATATGCTTATTTCTCTCTCCTGGTGGAAAGAACACTTCCTCCCTGACTCAGAGGCACTACAAAGGATGAATATATTCTAGTAACACGAGCAAGTGGGTTGCAACAGCAAGCTGTTACACCAGGGCTGTGATATTGTCACAGTTCTTATTCAGCAGATCAAGAAGGAACTTGTTACTGCAACAACCGCTGGCATTGATACAATGCGTGATATCTTTAATACATTTACAGCGCCAACAAAATAAAAAACTCATGAATTAAACTCACTCTGAGACCATTTCTAAAAACATGCTTGATGGCAGCTTACACCCCAGCAGTATGAACATTGACTTCTCTAACTTCAAGTAAACCCTTGCTTTCCCTCTCTCTCCACCCCCTCCCACTTCCCAGTTCTCCCACCAGTCTGTCTGTCTCCGACTACATTTTATCTCTCTGTTTGCTTTGTTGTCAGCTTCTCCCAGCTAACAACGATCTATTCTACAATGTCCTTGATCTCCATCCACTTTGTTCTGTTTTCACACCTTACACTTCCTTATCTATGTACCTCTCTTGCCCCTGACATCAGTCTGAAGAAGGGTCTCGACCCGAAATGCTGAGGGTCAAATGGCCTACTCCTGCACCTATTGTCTTTTGTCTATTGTCACCCATTCCTTCTCTCCAGAGATGCTGCCTGTCCTGCTGAGTTACTCCAGCTTTTTGTGTCTATCTTCGGTTTAAACCAGCAACTGCAGTTCCTTGGTACACAAAAAAGCTGGAGAAACTCAGCGGGTGCAGCAGCATCTATGGAGCGAAGGAAATAGGCAATGTTTCGGGCCGAAACCCTGAAGGAAATAGGCAACGTTTCAGGCCGAAATCCTGAAGGAAATAGGCAACGTTTTGGGTCGAAACCCTTCTGGGTTTCGGCCCGAAACGTTGCCTATTTCCTTCGCTCCATAGATGCTGCTGCACCCGCTGAGTTTCTCCAGCTTTTTTGTGTACCTTCGATTTTCCAGCATCTGCAGTTCCTTCTTAAACACTGCAGTTCCTTCCTGCACATTTCATTTTTTCGCCACACATAAGTACAATCCCTGTTCCGTTGAGTTATTCCAGCGTTTGGTGTCTGTTTATCATTCTAGGGCCGCATGGTGGAACGGCAGAACAGCGAATACAACGCCAGGAGACCCCGGTTCGATCCCGACTACGGGTGCCGTCTGTACGGAGTTTGTACGTTCTCCCCGTGACCTGCGTGGGTTTTCTCAGCGATCTTCGGTTTCCTCCCACACCCCAAAGACGTACAGGTTTGTAGATTAATTGGCTTGGTATAAATGTAAATTGTCCCTAGTGTGTGTAGGAGAGTGTTAATGTGCGGGGATCGCTGGTCGGTGCGCCGATGGTCATATTTCCGCGCTGTATCTCTAAACTAAACCAAACTATGCATTCTTAAAATGACGTAACTCCTGAATCAATGCATGTAGAGTTGTAAGCACCCCCTACTGATACCTATAATAAATGTCTGCTGCGGCATGACATATTTTTTAAAGGTTTGTTTTCCTTTTTAATTAAAATTGAGGTTAAAAAATGCCATCAGACAATTTGGGCATTTACATAACAGCATTACCAATTTCAAGGTGAATTGTCTTCGAAGATCAAAGATGATTTATGTTGATACGGGTCCCTTTAACTTCTAAAGAAAACGTTTTAATCGTATCTCAGCGAGATGCAAAACAGTGATCGGAATAGAATGTGCTTTATTAATTCGAAGAATTTTTTAAATATAATCACTTAAGCGGCACAGCGTGGTATTTGCTTTGATTAGATTCTGGCACTTAGCGTATAATGAAGGTAATAATGAACAAGAAATTGGTTTATGGTTGTGTGTTTTGAAATGGCGCATGCTCGGGCAAGATGCACAAAGGCTAACTTGTGACTTGGAGGCTAAATATTGCCACAGAACGATACCAGCAAAAGTAATAACCATGGTGGCGTAGCGGTAGAGTTACTGCCTCACGGCGCCAAAGACCCAGGTTCGATCCTGACCACAGGCGCAGTCTGTACGTGGTTTGTACCTTCTCCCCGAGAACTGCGTGGGTTTTCTCCGGGTGCTCCGGTTTCCTCCCACACTCCAAAGACGTGCAGGTTGGTAATATCCGCCCACCAGTTTCCTGACTTCAGTTTAGTTTGGGATGTCAGGACTGTCTTATGAAGAAAGACTGGATAGACTTGGTTTATACTCTCTAGAATTTAGGAGATTGAGAGGGGATCTTATAGAAACTTACAAAATTCTTAAGGGGTTGGACAGGCTAGATGCAGGAAGATTGCTCCCGATGTTGGGGAAGTCCAGGACAAGGGGTCACAGCTTAAGGATAAGGGGGAAATCCTTTAAAACCGAGATGAGAAGAACTTTTTTCACACAGAGAGTGGTGAATCTCTGGAACTCCCTGCCACAGAGGGTAGTCAAGGCCAGTTCATTGGCTATATTTAAGAGGGAGTTAGATGTGGCCCTTGTGGCTAAGGGGATCAGAGGGTATGGAGAGAAGGCAGGTACGGGATACTGAGTTGGATGATCAGCCATGATCATATTGAATGGCGGTGCAGGCTCGAAGGGCCGAATGGCCTACTCCTGCACCTAATTTCTATGTTTCTATGTTTAGTTTGGTTTAGAGATACAGCATGGGAACAGGCCCTTCGGCCCACCGGGTCCGCCCCGGCCGGCGATCCCCGCACACCAACACTATCCCACACCCACTCGGGACAATTTTACATTCACAAGTCAATTAACCTGCACGTCTTTGGAGGGTGGGAGGAAACCGAGGATCTACGAGAAAACCCACTCAGGTCACGGGGAGAACGTGCAAACTCCGTACAGACAGCACCCGTAGCCGGGATTGAACCCGGGATCTCTGGGGCTGTAAGACTGCAACTCTACCACTGCGCCACCGTGCCTTTGGCCTACCCACATATTTGTTCCAGCTTTCACCCCCCTCACCCCCCCCCCCCCACCCTAACAGCTAAAGCAAGGAAGCAGAAAAAAAGTAATGGAGTTGAAATTCGATGAAGGGATTTACCGCTTCACAAATACCCCTGGGAATTAACAATTTCCCAAAATGCATGGTCGACTAAATTAATCTGAAAGATTGGATAAGGATGGCAAGCACAGAGGGTGAAGGTGGGCGGGTGAGGAGGGTCATAGCGTCATAGATTGATACAGTGTGGAAACAGGCCCATCGGCCCAGCTTGCCCACACCGCCCAACATGTCCCAGCCACACTAGTCCCACCTGCCTGCGCTTGGTCCATATCCCTCCAAACCTGTCCTATCCATGTACCTGTCTAACTGCTTCTTAAACGTTGGGATAGTCCCAGCCTCAACGGCCTCCTCTGGGAGCTTGTTCCATACACTCCACCACCCTTGGTGTGAAAAAGTTACCCCTCAGATTCCTATTGAAAATCTATTCCCCGTCACCTTAAACATATGTCCTCTGGTCCTCGATTCACCTACTCTGGGCAAGAGACTCTGTGCATAGACAAAAGTACTGGAGAAACTCAGCGGGTGCAGCAGCATCTATGGAGCAAAGGAAGTAGGCAACGTTTCGGGCCGAAACCCTGAAGGAAATAGGCAATGTTTTCGGCCCAAAACCCTGAAGGAAATAGGCAACGTTTCGGGCCGAAACCCGAAAGGGTTTCGGCCCGAAACGTTGCCTATTTCCTTCGCTCCATAGATGCTGCTGCACCCGCTGAGTTTCTCCAGCACTTTTGTTTACCTTCGATTTTCCAGCATCTGCAGTTCCTTCTTGACTTTGTGCGCCTACCCGATCTATTCCTCTTATGATTTATACACCTCAATAAAATCGCCCCCTCATCCTCCTGTGCTCCAAGGAATAGAGTCCCAGTTTCCAAATGATCTGTTTTCGAGACAAAGAAAATCACTCTGCCTTGGTACATGTGATACTAAAGAACGTTGTGTATAGGGAGGAACTGCAGATGCTGGTTTACACTGAAGACAGACACAAAATGCTGGAGTAACTCAGCGGGACAGGCAGCATCTCTGGAGAGAAGGAATGGGTGACTGGTAGATACAGGAAGATTATTCCCGATGTTGGGGAAGTCCAGAACAAGTTTAAGGATAAGAGGGAAATCTTTTAGGACCGAGATGAAAAAAAAATTTTTTTACACAGAGAGCGGTGAATCTGTGGAACTCTCTGCCACAGAAGGTAGTTGAGGCCACAGTTCATTGGCTATATTTAAGAGGGAGTTAGATGTGGCCCTTGTGGCTAAAGGGATCAGGGGGTGGCAGGTACAGGATACTGAGTTGGATGATCAGCCATGATCATATTGAATGGCGGTGCAGGCTCGAAGGGCCGAATGGCCTACTCCTGCACCTATTTTCTATGTTTCTATGTTCCGGGTTGAGACCCTTCCTCAGACTTCAGACCCTGACTTTAGACTGAAGAAGGGTCTCGACCCAAACCGCCACCTATTCCTTTTCTCCAGAGATTCTGCCTGACCCGCTGGGTTACCCTAGCCTTTTGTGAACCATGTGTATCGATGTTTTGATGTTTCTATGATGTGCTGCCTGCGCTGAATTTCCATTAGATTGTAAGAGTGTTATGTTTGCAATTAGGACGTGATGAGTTCCCAAACTCATTCTATTCCCCGCAGTGTCATTCCTCGCGTCCCTCTTGCCCACTACCATGTTGTGGAATTTTCAATCTATTTTATATTTGCTTCTACATCAGAGAAAGTAACTCACAATATTTGTATAAAACATGTTGTGTCTATCATCAATGGTTGTGCAGGTTTTCTTAGGCTGTTCATTCCTCTTGGGATCCACTGTCGGCAGCTCAGGTTGAACATGAACTTGAACTTGAACTTGAGGTATGGAACCAAACCTCGTACCAACAAAAGACTTCTTAGACAAACCTGATCCTGGCCAATCAGGCCCCAATCTGACCACAGCAAATCCAATCCCAACCTGATTCTGGCCAATAAGAGTCCAAACTGATTCTGGCCAATGAGAGACCACCGTGACCACAGCCAATCAGGGCGCAATCTGACCACAGCAAATCCAATCCCAACCTGATTCTGGCCAATAAGAGTACAAACTGATTCCGGCCAATCAGAGACCACCGTGACCACAGCCAATCAGGCCCCAATTTGACCACAGGCAATCCAATCCCAACCTGATTCTGGCCAATAAGAGTCCAAACTGATTCTGGCCAATGAGAGACCACCGTGACCACAGCCAATCCAATCGCAAGTTGATGGTGGCCAATCAGAATCCAACCTGACCACAGCCAATCCAATCGCAAGTTGATGGTGGCCAATCAGAATCCAACCTGACCACAGCCAATCCAATCGCAAGTTGATGGTGGCCAATCAGAATCCAACCTGACCACAGCCAATCCAATCGCAAGTTGATGGTGGCCAATCAGAATCCAACCTGACCACAGCCAATCCAATCGCAAGTTGATGGTGGCCAATCAGAATCCAACCTGACCACACCATCAGTCAGAGCCAACCATGCAACAAAGCAGCTTTTCACTGTACCTCGGTACACGTGACAATAAACTAATCTAAGATTAACCCTGCTGTTATCAGGCAAACTGTACAAAACTATCATGAACCAGAGGGTGGTCCTGACCTCCCATCTACTTTATTGGAGACCCTTGGACTACCTTTAATCGAACTGCACCTTAAACTATGCCGTACTTCTGATGCTCTACATTCCATTCGGGAGATAGATAGGGTGAGTGAGCAGACAAAATGTGTGGGAAGAAACTGCAGATGTTCACACCGAAGATAGATACGAAATACTGGAGTAACTCAGCATGTTTGGGACGGGCAGCATCTCTGGAGAGAAGGAATGGGTGACATTTTACAAGCTACAAGATACATTTATTTGTCACATGTGCCAGTTGGCACGGTGAAATGAGATCACCATATAGTCATACAATAAAAATAAAGAACACAACATAAAACATCCCCACACAGCGGAATCAAAGTTTCCCACTGTGAGGGAAGGCACATTTTGTGTCGAGATCCTTCTTCAGTCTGAAGAAAGGGTCTCGACTCGAAACATCACCCGTTCCTTCTCTCCAGAGATGCTGCCCGTCCCAACATGCTGAGTTACTCCAGCATTTCGTGTCCATCTCGGGAAGAGACTGTCCCTGAATCTTGAGGTGTGCATTCAGCAATGGGGGGTGGGGGGTGGGGGGCCATCCATCACACTAGCTGCTATTGATGGGTGTAATTCAGCACATCAGTTCCAGACCGATCCACAGTTCTGCCATGGGACTCAAGGAGAGGCATCGGCAGTCTTTAGGAAAGGGAGCTTGCATTTTTGAGGAGCATACAACTAATCACAATGCGTATTGAATACTGGTGAAGGATCACCAAGAAAAAGCCGATTCACAAAAGGAATCCCAGTCCAGCTACAAATTTGCCGGCTGCCGTTTATTGATCACGTTGATCTATGTCACAATAATCACAGTTGCTTTATTAGGAATTATTGCCATTTTTTACAAGGGTGTCAAGCTTGGAGCTTTCATTAAGCTTGGCAGCTAATAGATTTAAAAGACCGGGAAGAAAGATTGCTCATTAAGTGAAGGGGGGGGGGGGGGGGGGGGAAACGTCGATATCCTTGCGCTCGAGTAAGCTGTGAGGGAAACAAGTTTCCAATTTTAGTGGCCTTGTGTTGGCTGAGCTTAAAGTGACATTGGTAGGGCCGCACGGTGGCGCAGCGGTAGAGTTGCTGCCTCACGGCGCCAGAGACCCGGGTTCGATCCTGACTGCGGGTACGGAGTTTGTACATTCTCCCCGTCCCGCCTGGGTTTTCTCCGGGCGTTTCGGTTCCCTCCTACACTCCAAAGACGCGCAGGTTTGTAGGTTAATTGTAGTGTTTGTGGGGTAGTGCTAGTGTACAGGGGGTAGTGCTAGTGTACGGGGGTCGCTGGAAGATGCAGAAAGCTCCAGGAAGCAAGGCAGTTGTAAAGATGGATGCCCATGCAGTCAATGCCGTGGGGACGTAACTGACTCAATGATGTATGGGCGCATCAATAAGAGGCGGGAAATCTTTCAAAGATTAAGTGCCATGGAAAGAGCATTACATTGCACAAAAAATCCACAGGCATTCAGCGATCCTCCCTAAACCTAGAGGCATCAATGATCAATGGATGTCCATTTCCTTCAAGTGGACTTACATTCCTCCCCATCCATCCCAAGCCAATACTTCCCCAATAAGAAACGCTACATTCTCCCCGTGACCGCGTGGGTTTTCTCCAGGTGCTCCAGTTTCCTCCCACATTCCAAAGACGTGCAGGTTTGTAGTACCTAGCCCCCCCACCTCTCCCTCACCTTTACTAATAATAATCCTTCCTGCACATTTCTGTAGACCCCACTGGGTAAGTCTTTAAATATGTCTTCATTCGTAGGAGGTTGGTGAAGCAAGGGGATAATCATATCATCATTACTTGTGAGACTGGGGCCTATTTTTCTGTTCCCGACTATTTTTCTGTTTCTAGTCCATCACGTTTCCTTCTCCCCAGAGATGCTGCCTGTCCCGCTGAGTCCTCCAGTTTTTTGCGTCTATCTTCGGTTTAAGCCAGTTCCTTCCTGCACAGGTTAGCAAATGGCCTCTGTAAAAATTGTCCCCAGTGTGTGCAGGGTAGTGCTAAATTCATTTCACTGCACTTTATTGCGTATGTGATGAACCCATTGATTGATTGATTGCTATACAGAGTGATCGCTGGTCGGCATGGGCTCGGTGGGCCGAAGGGCCTGTTTCCACGCTGTATCTCTAAAACTAAACTAAATCCTTCCACCGGTTTGGACACTAAAAGTGAAGCTTGCAGCTGCAAGTTAGTAGTCTGCAAAGTCTTCAGATACTTAAGGATGTCACCACAAAGATACGAGCAAAGCAGACTATCTTTGCACTCATTTATTTATGTTTTTGTAGCATGGAATGAAAGTAGCAAAGAGCACAATGTGCTGAATAAAAAAAGTAGTTATGCCACAAGGGAGCTGTAAAGAATGACACAGCATTCTGCACGACCATAAATACACACACACACAGATTTTATTCAAAGCAATTACTAATTAACTACAAGTCAATTGATTTTCTTGTTTGCTTGTAAACTAGTAATCAGCTCACAATATGGATTCTTGACTGAGGTTCCTGATTGGGAGCTTTTATGTTTAGGCCACACCATTGGGGGTCGGTAGAGTTGCTGCCTCACAGCGCCAGGGTTGATCCTGACCACAGGGGGACGCTGTCTGTACGGAGTTTGTACGTTCTCCCCGTGACCTGCGTGGGTTTTCTCCGAGATCTTCGGTTTCCTCCCACGCTCCATAGACGTACGGGTTTGTAGGTCAATTGGCTTGATGTAAAATGCAAAATTTCCCCCAGTGTATGTGTGTGTGTGTGTAAGGTAGCGTTAGTGTGCGGGGATCGCTGGTCGATGCGGACTGTGTGGGCCGAAGGGCCTGTTTCCGCGCTGTATCTCTGAGCTAAACTAAACGTGGAATCCGGTGACAATCAACTTTCATCAGATATTGCTTGGACCACATCTGCAATATTGTGTGCAGTTTTCGTCAGTGCAATATTCGGTAAAGAAGGACCTGATCACTCTGGAGAGAGTGCAGAGTGAAGGGCCCTGTCCCACTTTCATGACCTAATTCACAACCTTTTTAACTCGTGGCCATTTTTCATCAGGCTAGAAAAAACGCCCCGACCTACTTGATGCCTCGAGTACCTACGACTAGCATCACGACCTACCTACGACCTACCTACGAACTCGTGACGACCATGCTGCGAGTATGAGTCAAGGGCAAACTCGGCAGAGGTCGTGAATTAGGTTGTGAAAATGGGACAGGGCCCTTGAATTCACTTGGATGTCATAAGGTCAGGTCGGAGGTGGAGGTCAAGTCAGTGGATATATTTAAGGCAGAGATAGATAGATTCTTGATTTGTACTGGTGTCAGAGGTTATGGGGAGAAGGCAGGAGAATGGAGTTAGGAGGGAGAGATAGATCAGCATCGATTGAATGGCGGAGTAGGCCTGATGAGCCAAATGGCCTAATTCTACTCCTATCACTTATGACCTCATGACACACTGAGAATTATCTGCTCTTATATCAAAATTCCTCAAACAGTGTCCTCGGAAATGTGTCGGAAGGAACTTCAGATGCTGGTTTAAACTGAAGATAGGCACAAAGTCTGAAGAAGGGTTTCGGCCCGAAACGTTGCCTATTTCCTTCGCTCCATAGATGCTGCTTCACCCGCTGAGTTTCTCCAGCATTTCTGTCGGCCTTCGATTTTCCAGCATCTGCAGTTCCTTCTTAAACATAGGCACAAAATGGGAGATACATCTGTGATAAATGTCTTTCACAAAATGTCAATATTACACACTCTTTTATTTCTTGCACAAAACTTCATAAATTTTGGTGTGACATATTTGATATATTCACAAATCTATTTAAGATAAAAATGGAACCTAATACTGAAATGATTATATTTGGAGTAAGGGGAGACGGGAATAAATTAAACATACCCCAAAATTCATTTTTTTATTATGGGTTAATAACAGCAAAAAAACGTATACTTAAAATTTGGAAAAATGCTAATATACCAACATTTAAAATGTGGATCAGTAATATGTTGGACACAGCACACTTGGAAGAAATGAGACTCCTCCCTAATAGATAAACAAGACCAATTCTTAACGAGTTGGTCTCCATTTATTGATTTTTTGGAGTCATGTGGTGCAACAGTATCGTGAAAATTAAAAGTTTCAGGTCTGGGTGAAAGATGATCTAGAACATAAAAAATCATCTCCTTGTGGCGATTGGATAAATACAATACAATACAATACAATACAATATTTATTACATTTGAACCTCAGTGAGACTCAAACGAAATTCCGTTTCCACAGCCATACAAACAAAGACAATTTCCTACAGACATACACACAATTTAATTCACACAAACAACCATCACAGTGGACCCACTGTGATGGAAGGCAAAGTCTTTTCTCTCCCCTGTTCTCCATGTCTCTCCCGATGTCCAAGCCCCAGGCGGGCGATGATAAGTCCCACGGCCATTTTATGCCGTGCCGGGCGATTTACGGCCCCGCTCCTGGTCTAAAAGTCACTGTGTTGGAGCCCCCGGCGGGCGCTGGAATGTCCCACGGCCATGAAGCCGCGCCGGGCGATGTACGACCCCGCTCCGGGTCGTTCCAACCCCGCGACACGGGCTGGAGAAGTCGCGTTGCGGGAGCTCCGGGAAGCGGTCTCCTCAACTGGACCCGCGAGCTCCCGATACCCCGACAGTCCACCGGACCTGCGGCTGCGTTGCTGGAGCCTCCGAGCCCCAGGAGTCGAGTCGCAGCAGCAGCGAGTCACCACCGCTCCCCTCCCTCCGAGGCCGGCCAGCCCCACGATGGTGAGTAGTCCGCAGCTCAGCAGCTCCGCAGTCTCCCGAGCCCCCGGGTCGTTCAGGCTGGAGGCCGCTCCACGGTGCTAGGCCCCAACGACAACGGAGACCCGACAGGGAAAAGGTCGGGTCTCCCGGACAGGGAAGAGATTTTAAACGGTTTCCCCCCCCCCCCCCCCCCCCCCCCCCGCCCCCCACATATATACACAGTTAAAACCAGTATTAAAAAACACCAACACTACATTTAACTAGACACGAAATTTAAAAAAAGACAGACAGGCTGTAGGGGCCGCTGCAACGGGTGAGTCGTGCCGCCAACTCCCTTCTGTTTCCCTTTCTTATTTATTTTCTTCACTATTCCTTTTTTCCTCTTTTTACTCACACACACTAGACTTTCCTTCATTCTTTACCATCTCTTTTTTTCTTACTTTTGTCTTTAAAAAAAAAAAAAAAAAAAAAAGTTGTACAGAGAATGTTATGTTAACATAATTTTTGGGAACCTGTAATAAGGAACCACTGTATTGTACTTCTAATAAATAAAATTAAAAAAAATAATAAAATAAAAAACATAGGCACAAAATGCTGGGGTAACTCAGCGCTTTCTGAAGAAGGGTCTTGACCCGAAACGTCACCCATTCCTTCTCTCCAGAGATGTTGCCTGTCCCGCTGTGTTACTAAAATCCAGCATTTTGTGTCTATCTTTTGAAATGCAGCCTGATTTTCACCAAGCGCTGCCTTAATTTCCACTGCAAGGTATTTATCTTGTCCAGATCATTCCATTTATAGCCCAGCATAAATGTTTAGAGATCAGGAGCTTCACAATAGCCAACTGATGGAGAGCAAATCTATACCATTTAAGAAAACTAGCTTGAAGGTCATTCTGACTAAACTCTTCAAAGAAGCAACTCAGCCTACTCACTTCCCCATCACACCAGGGTTTTGTTTATCCTCAGTAGTTTTCAAACTCTGTAAAATATTTACAAAGTCGTCTGGCGTTATAAGCTGAAGATCACAGAAGCACAAAAAAAAAAAATACCAAGCTGAGTTTCGCTGGCTGGCTATTCCCAAGGTACAATGAAACTTTTTGGACTGCATTTACAAGAGAAAGCAGACTTCCTGCGTCATGTCAATAGGACCTACTGATCTGGCCTTGTGTGGGTAAGATTGAAAACTATCCGTGATTGCTGGTCTAAAATGGCCACAGCGATAGTTATCGACTTGGCCTATGCCATCACTCGGTTGTCAAACATTTTAAGGGCCTGTCCCAACTTCACGACCTCAGCCCTTGACTCATACTCGCAGCATGGTCGTCACAAGGTCGTAGGTACGTCGTAGCAGGCCGTGATGCTAGTCGTAGGTACTCGTGGCATCAAGTAGGTCGGGGCGTTTTTTCTAGCCTTTGATGAAAAATGTCCACGAGTAAAAAAAGGTCGTGAATTAGGTCGTGAAAGTGAGTCAGACCCTTTAGCTTTCCCTCCCACTCCCACACTGACCTTTCTGTCCTGGGCCTCCTCCATTGTCAGAGTGAGGCCCAGCGCAAATTGGAGGAACAGCACCTCATATTTCGCTTGGGCAGCTTACACCCCAGCGGTATGAGATTTGTGTAGGAAGGAACTGCAGATGCTGGTTTAAACTAAAGATAGACACAAAATGCTGGAGTAACTCAACGGGTCAGGCAGCATCTCTGGAGAGAAGGAATGGGTGACGTTCGGGTTGAGACTCTTCTTCAGAGCTTTGATCTCTCTAATATCAAGTGACCTCTGCATTCCCTTCTCTCTGTCCTTCCCGACACCCTAGTCATCCTGCCAGTTCCATTGTTCGGATCCATGTATCCATTCGTTATCACCTCTTCCACAGCCAGCCAACAATGGACCATTGTGGGCTCCACCTTTCCTTGGTCATCTGATTTGATCTGAACTTTTCGATACCTCTTGCTTCCTTCCCCCCCCTGACTCTGATGAATGGGGTCAAGGAAAGAGATTTCACGTCACGGCCCTGTTTCCACCAATCTTTCCACCACCACGCACAAGAAGTGAAAGACAGACGCCATTGTACGCAGATGCCGAGACGTGCATTCACTCTGGCTTCAGCTCAGCTCTGAACAACTTCTAATCTTGTATGTGGACTCGATAAGAAGAAGAAGAAGAAGTCTCTCAACCCATAACGTCACCCATTCCTCCTCTCCAGAGATGCTGCCTGACCTGCTGAGTTACTGATTGTGGATGATCAGCCATGATCACATTGAATGGCGGTGCTGGCTCGAAGGGCCGAATGGCCTACTCCTGCACGTATTGTCTATTGTCTATTTTCACACAGAGAGTGGTGAATGTCTGGAATTCTCTGCCACAGAAGGTAGTTGAGGCCACAGTTCATTGGCTATATTTAAGAGGGAGTTAGATGTGGCCATTGTGGCTAAAGGGATCAGGGGGTATGGAGAGAAGGCAGGGATGGGATACTGAGTTGGATGATCAGCCATGATCATATTGAATGGCGGTGCAGGCTTGAAGGGCCGAATGGCCTACTGCTGCACCTATTGTCTATTGTCTATTGTTGCCCATTCCTTCTCTCCAGAGATGCTGCCTGTCCCGCTGAGTTACTCCGGCATTTTCGTGTCTCTCTTCTAGTTCCTCCAGCAGTTTGTTTCCTGTTTAATGAATAAATCCTCGTTGTCAAATCTCTTCCCCGTCCCAGTTGATACACTAATCCTCTCTATCCTGGAATAAGAGAAATTTAATTTTGATTGCGACCTGAAGCTGCAGATGAACTAAAGGACCACTGCCTTTCAAGATAAACAGCCTGCTAATGATAGTGATGCCACATTACCTCGCCTGACGATCGATAGCCCACCAGATGTTTGACTTCTACTCTAATTGTAAAGATTTCCTTTAAAAAAGGACGAGAAATATGTCCGAAACAGAGCAATATTCCGCTTGGGCAGCTTACACCCCAGCGGTATGAATATTGACTTCTCTAACTTCAAGTAACCCTTGCTTTCCCTCTCTCTCCATCCATCCCCTTTCCCAGTTCTCTGACCAGTCTGACTGTCCCCTGATTACATTTTATCACTGTTTGCTTTGTCATTTGCTTCTCCGAGCTATCAGTGATCTACTCTGCATTTCCCCCCCATTCAAAAATACTAATCTTATTTGTTTAAAAGGTCACAATGATTAACAGTGAGTTCCTTAACAGAACCAAGTTGGTCCTTGTGAGTTTAGTTTAGTTTAGTTCAGAGATACAGCGCGGAAACAGGCCCTTCGGCCCACCGAGTCCGCACCGACCAGCGATCCCTGCACACTAACACCATCCCACACACACTAGGGACAATTTACATTTACACCAAGACAATTAACCTACAAACCTGTACGTCTTTGGAGTGTGGGAGGAAATGGAAGATCTTGGAGGAAAAAAAACCGCAGGTCACGGGGAGAACGTGCAAACTCCGTACAGACAGCACCCGTAGTCGGGATCGAACCCGGGTCTTCGGTGCGGCAAGCGCTGTAAGGCAGCAACTCTACCGCTGGGCCACCGTGGCCGCCCTATATTGTTATCTCTTGTTGTTTTAGTAACTTACTTTTCATTAATATGTTTTTAAACTTATGAGGAATGTATTATTTACGAGACGCAGCCGAGAGGTTTAGACATGTTTGTTCTCCGCGACGATAGTGTTAGGATCTGCAGATGCTGGTTTAAACTGAAGATAGACACAAAATGCTGGAGTAACTCAGCGGGACAGGCAGCATCTCTGGAGAGAAGGAATGGGTGACGTTTCGACCCGAAACATCACCCATTCCTTCTCCCCAGAGATATTTCCTTATCATGTATCTGTACACTGTAAATGGATTCAAGATTCAAGAGAGTTTATTGTCATGTGTCCCAGATAGGACAATGAAATTCTTGCTTTGCTTCAGCACAACAGAATATTGCCGGCATAAATAAATACAGAACTGATCAGTGTGTCCATATACCATTGAATATATATATATACACACATAAATAATCAGATAAAGTGCAATAGGTTATTAATGTTCAGAGTTTGTTTGAGTTGAGTTTAATAGCCTGATGGCTGTGGGGAAGCAGCTATTCCTGAACCTGGTCGTTGCAGTCTTCAGGCTCCTGTACCTTCTACCTGAAGGCAGTGGAGAGATGAGTGTGTGGCCAGGATGGTGTGGGTCCTTGATGATGCTGGCAGCCTTTTTGAGGCAGCGACTGCGATAGATCCCCTCGATGGAAGGGAGGTCAGAGCCGATGATGGGCTGGGCACTGTTTACTACTTTTTGTAGTATTTTCTGCTCCAGGGCGCTCAAGTTGCCGAACCAAGCCACGATGCAACCGGTCAGCATGCTCTCTACTGTGCACCTGTAGAAGTTAGAGAGAGTCCTCCTTGACAAACCGACTCTCCGTAATCTTCTCAGGAAGTAGAGGCGCTGATGTGCTTTCTTTGCAATAGCATTAGTGTTCTGGGACCAGGAGAGATCTTCGGAGATCATAAGAGCACGCCCAGGAATTTGAAGTTCTTGACCCTCTCCACCATCGACCCTTTGATATAAATGGGACTGTGGGTCCCCATCCTCCCCCTTCCAAAGTCCACAATCAAATGGATCGATTGTAATCATGTATTGTCTTTCCGCTGACTGGTTAGCACGCGACAAAAGCTTTTCACTGTACCTCGGTACACGTGGCAATAAACTGATCCACAGTCGCACGCGTCCCACCAAGTCTCGGTATATTTGAACAACTCTGAGCTTGAAAGGCGCTGGTGTGCAGGGACCCTTCTCCAGAACCCCATGCAGCGCCCGCCCACGACCCCCATCGATCGATCCCCTTTATCCCCTGTGCATGTGACATTTAATCTCGCCACAATGCTTCATGATTTAATTTTCATTCAAGTGCAGCATGAGCTTTGAAAATGAAATCCTCAAAGCTATCCCCCCCCCCCCCCCAACTCTCTCTCATCCCCAGCACAAATAAAGGGCTCAGACTTCTCGACAAGAAGCCCCTTTGATGGTCCTCAACTCAGGCTGAAGGAGCAGCCAGCGTTTTGAAACATCAAAAGAGATTCATCATCTCTCCTCTTCTGCGGCAACCCATAAATAAAGAGATAAAATTAATATCAAAGCGTGGACTGGATCTGTTGTCGGGGAGAATATTATTACAGCGGGAAGGGGCACGTGATACGATTCTAGTGCCTGGGTGTCGAGCACAATGCTTCTGCATATTGAGAATGAATGGGAATAGGTTCAACTGGGTTTGCCGCAAAGTGGCTGGATTGAAACAATGGTTCGGTTACATAACGCCCTTCACTTACTGTAAGTACATAATTTCAAGAAGTTCCCTCTCAGCACCAATAAACGCAGTATTTATGTTGCAATTAGAGTATTGGTTGAGTCCGGGCAGGACACAGAAACAGTCAGGAAGATGCAGATGCTATTGACTGTTGGAAGATTAACAGCGATGGCCCAAACACAAGCCCAGCCATCCTTCCTGAAGCAAAGGCAGACGGGTGAATAAAGGGTGAAATCGCTGGTCAGATTTATGTGTGTGTTGACAAATACATTAAGGCATTAAGGAACACGGAATTACAGCAAGCCCGATAATTAAAACAATAAAGAAAAAAGCCTGGGACTATTAACCTCGAGATGCTTCATTAGTGACCATCGTCGAGTTAAGAGGTCGGGGATAATATGGGATGGGTGTGGGGTTTAACTGCCGAAAGGCATAGTGAATGGCAGTGCTGGCTCGAAGGGCCGAATGGCCTACTCCTGCACCTATTGTCTATTGTCTATTGTCACACAGAGGCAGGCTCTGTTTAGACACAAAATGCTGGCATGGCTAGTATTTATTTCAAGAGGGCTAGAATACAACAGGAATGTAACGTAGACAAAAGTGCTAGAGAAACTCAGCGGGTGCAGCAGCATCTATGGAGCAAAGGAAATAGGCAACGTTTCGGGCCGAAACCCGGAAGGGTTTCGGCCTGAAACGTTGCCTATTTCCTTCAGTGTTTCGGCCTGAAAAGTTGCCTATTTCCTTCAGTGTTTCGGCCTGAAACGTTGCCTATTTCCTTCAGTGTTTCGGCCTGAAACGTTGCCTATTTCCTTCAGTGTTTCGGCCTGAAA